>NC_091576.1:589303-591803 GCF_042767895.1 Penaeus vannamei
TTCTCTAATAGAATCATTCAAATTTTTATCATATTTTATCATCGGGAATATTGCCTTTGTTTTGATAACTGAAAAGAAAAAGATTTATTTATTTTATTTTATTTTTTATTTTTATTTTATTTTATCTCCATTCACCTTGCATTCTCTTTTCCCCCCCTTTTCCCGCCTCTTCATCTTGCTCTTCTTTCTCCTCCTTCCTATCTTCTCTTTTATTTCTTCTTCCTCTTCCTCCTTCCCTCTCCCGTTCTACATTTTCTTTTCTTTTTGCCTTATATCTGCCTTTCCCCGTCTCTTCTTCTCCTTCCTTTCACCCCTTCCTCTATTCCTTTTTCTTTCCTCTAATCCTTTCCTTCTTCTCCTTTCACCCCTTCCTCTATTCCTTTTTCTTTCCTCTAATCCTTTCCTTATCCACCTCTTTTCCCTTTCTCGAGACCTCACCTCCTCCTCCTTCTTCTTTCTTACTCTCCCTCCCCCTCCTTCTCTATTTTACCTCCTCTTCTTCCATTTCCTCCTTCTCTATCTCTTCCTCCTCTTCCATCCGTCTCCTTCCCCTTTTTTTCTCCACCTCCCCCAATTATCCAGTTTTCTTTTCCTCTCATTCTCTTCCTTTCCCTCCTTCCCAAAGCGCGACAAGATTTTCTCTAAAACGTTCGTTTCTCGTGAAATAAATAAACGTTTTAATTGCAGATTCCGTCCCGAAAAACGTCTTCTAAATTTAACACTTTCTCCGCCTCTCGACAGCAACAGTGTAACCAAAATAGGGGTTATTATAATCATGGCTGTTATTTTTCCTACTTTTGTGTGTGTTCTCTCTCTTTTTTTTTTTTTTTTTTCCTTTCGCTCTCTCCCTCACTCCCTTAACTTTGTCTGTCTGTCTGTCTCTTTCTCTCACTCTCTCTCCTTCTTCCCCCCTCCCCCCCCGCCCTCGCTCTCTCTCTCTCTCTCTCTCTCTCTCTCTCTCTCTCTCTCTCTCTCTCTCTCTCTCTCTCTCTCTTTCTCTCTCTCTCTCTCTCTCTCTTCCTCCAGCCAACCACGCAACCAGCCAGCCATTTAACCAGTTAACCAGCCAGCCAGCCAACCACGTGACCTGCCAACCACGCCAGCCAGCCATTCGACCAGTGAGCCAGACAGACACCCCAGCCAGAGTGCACAGCATGTAATTGGTCTTCCACTTCAAGGCGTTTTAAATGACCCAAATCTATTTCGTTGTCAGGATTAGCTTCATAAACTTAAGCCCCCTATTTTTTTTTACCTCTAAGAAAAGAAAAAGAAGAAGGAAAAGAAGAAAAGGGGGGGAGGGAGGGGAGGAAGAAGAAAATATAATACGAGAGCCATTAACGTCAAACCTGATAATTACTTGGCGTTGGAATAAATCTGGATAATTTTATTTCGCAATATGGATCACTGGGGTATTTTAAACAACGGATGATGAAGTTCGCGAAATGGAGTGAAAAGGGGATTTTTTTTTTCATTCTTTTTAGCTTTCTTATGTTTTGGTTTTCTATTGTTTTTTTTTCTCTGTCTGTTTATCAAATTGGTTTTGGATGACTTTATTGTGAATTTTCTTTGTCTGTCTTACAATTTGTCTTCAATTCCGTCCATTTCTCTCTCTATCTGTCGATCTATCTCCCTCTCTCTTTCGTCCATCTTCCCCTTTCCCTTTCCCTTCCCTTTCCCGCTCTCCCTCTTTCTTTTTCTCACCCTCCCCTTTCTCCCTCTTCCTCCTTTTCTCCTCTTCCCCCTCTCCCTCTTCCTTTCTCTCCTCCTCCCCCCTCCTCCTCCTCATCCTTTCTCTCCCCCTCCCCCCTCCCCCTCATCCTTTCTTTCCCCCCTTTTCTTCCTCCTCTCCCTCTCCCTCTTCCTTTCTCTCCCCCTCCCCCCCTCTTCCTCGTCCTTCCCCTCTTCCTCCTTTTCCTCTTCTCCCCCCTCTCCCTTTTCCTTTCTCTCACCCTCCCCCCCCTCTTCCTCCTCTACCCCTCTTCCTCCTTTTCCTCTTCTCCCCCCTCTCCCTCTTCCTTTCTCTCCCCCCTCCCCCTTTCTCTCCCTCCTCCTTCCCCTCTTCCTCCTTTTCCTCTTCTCCCCCCTCTCCCTCTTCCTTTCTCTCACCCTCCTCCCCCCCATCTCCCTCCTCCTTCCCCTCTTCCCTCACAGGACATTACAGCGGCGACGACCACAATCCGAACCGGAAAACATGCCTCACTTTAATGCGATCGCCTCCCTTGTCGCTTGGGTCGAGGGTGATGTGTGGGGCCCTGTTCTGTCGCCCTCGGTGGGAAGTGTCACTCGGGAAGGAGCCTGGGGGGGGGGGGGGTGAAAGGGAGGAAGAAAAAGTGGGAAAGAGAGAGAGAGAAAGGGAGGGGGGAGAGGGAGGGAGGGAAGGAGAAGGGGAGAGAGAGAGAGAAATGGGGGGAGGGAGAGAAAGAGAGAGAGAGAAAGGGGGAGAAAGAGAGAGAGAAAGGGAAGGAAGGAGAGAGAGGAGGAGAGAGGGAGGGAGGGAGAA
>NC_091576.1:596803-604303 GCF_042767895.1 Penaeus vannamei
GGGGGAAGGGGGGTGGGGGGGGGCGGGGGGGGGTTGTGTTTGGCTTGAATTGGTTGGTGTTTGAGGCTCGGTGAGAGTGTAGTGAGAGGGTGAGAGTATAGTGAGAGGGTGAGAGGATAGTGAGAGAGTGAGAGTATAGTGAGAGGGTGAGAGTATAGTGAGAGGGTGAGAGTATAGTGAGAGGGTGAGAGTATAGTGAGAGGGTGAGAGTATAGTGAGAGGATGAGAGTATAGTGAGAGAGTGAGAGGGTGAGAGTATAGTGAGAGAGTGAGAGTATAGTGAGAGGGTGAGAGTATAGTGAGAGGGTGAGAGTATAGTGAGAGGGTGAGAGTATAGTGAGAGGGTGAGAGTATAGTGAGAGGGTGAGAGTATAGTTAGAGGGTGAGAGTATAGTGAGAGGGTGAGAGTATAGTGAGAGGGTGAGAGTATAGTGGTCTTATTGGTGATAATAATGGACATGGGGGATAATGATGATGGTGATGATTCACTGGTAATACGAAGTTGATAGCGATAACACCAAAAAGAATTATGGTGATGATTATGATGATACTGATAGTAATAAGAATTAGGGTAATTATGCCAATGTTCATAGCAGTAATAGTAGTAGTAGTAATAATAATAATAATAATAGTAATAAAAATAATAATAATGATAATAATTATAATAATGGGAATAGAGGTTGTAGTTATAATTCAATAATAACACGAAATTAACAACAATATCACTATAGATGTTAATCATAATAAAAATTATAGTAATATTGATGATGATGCATGTAATGATAATGAAAATAATGATGACGGTAGGGATAACAGTAACAATAAGGATGATAGTGATAATAAGGATGATAGTAGTAATGATAATGATAACAGTAATGGTAATAATGATAATAGCAACAAGATAATGATAACGATCATAATATGGATAATAATAATGATAATGATAAGAGCACTCATAATCATAATGACAAGAGTACTCATAATAATAATAATAACTGTATTCATAATACTAATGATTATAACAACATTGAAAACATGACTGATATTATCAATAATAATCGCAATAAAAACAATATTGACAACAAAAATAACATGATAATAATACCATTATAGTATCACCATAATATAACAACACTATGAAGATAACAATGATAATAATAATAATGGTATTCATGAAAGCAATAATAATAATCGGCCAGAACCAATGAATGTACATTATACGAAAATACAAATACACATATATAAATGCATGAATATCAGTCTAGACATGCATATATACCGATAGATAGATAAATGTACATATATCAGATAACAATAGTTGCAATGACGATAGAAATGGATAGTGTTGTGGATAGATAGATGGATGGGCGACCTTCTTGTGGTTCCTCTGAGCTAATAATAGTTGAAATGACGAAAGAAATAGATAGATATGATGTTCATAGATAGATAGATAGTGTTGGTATTAGGTATTAGGTTGTTATTAGTGTTGGTATTTGGTATTATTGGTATTAGGCGACCTTCCTGTGGGTCTTCTGGGCTAATAATAGTTGAAATGACGAAAGAAATAGATAGATTTGATGTTGATAGATAGATAGATAGCGTTGTTTTTAGGCGACCTTCCTGTGGTTCTTCTGAGCCAATAATAGTTGAAATGACGAAAGAAATAGATAGATATGATGTTGATAGATAGATAGATAGCGTTGTTTTTAGGTGACCTTCCTGTGGTTCTACTGAGCTAATAATAGTTGAAATGACGAAAGAAATAGATAGATATGATGTTGATAGATAGATAGATGGCGTTGTTTTTAGGCGACCTTCCTGTGGTTCTTCTGGGCTAATAATAGTTGAAATAACGAAAGAAATAGATATGATGTTGATAGATAGATAGCGTTGTTTTTAGGTGACCTTCCTGTGGTTCTTCTGAGCCAATAATAGTTGAAATGACGAAAGAAATAGATAGATATGATGTTGATAGATAGATAGATAGCGTTGTTTTTAGGCGACCTTCCAGTGGTTCTTCTGGGCTAATAATAGTTGAAATGACGAAAGAAATAGATAGATATGATGTTGATAGATAGATAGATAGCGTTGTTTTTAGGCGACCTTCCAGTGGTTCTTCTGGGCTAATAATAGTTGAAATGACGAAAGAAATAGATAGATATGATGTTGATAGATAGATAGATAGCGTTGTTTTTAGGCGACCTTCCTGTGGTTCTCCTGAGCCAATAATAGTTGAAATGACGAAAGAAATAGATAGATATGATGTTGATAGATAGATAGATAGTGTTGTTTTTAGGCGACCTTCCTGTGGTTCTCCTGAGCCAATAATAGTTGAAATGACGAAAGAAATAGATAGATATGATGTTGATAGATAGATAGATAGCGTTGTTTTTAGGCGACCTTCCTGTGGTTCTTCTGAGCTAAAAATAGTTGAAATGACGAAAGAAATAGATAGATATGATGTTGATAGATAGATAGATAGATAGCGTTGTTTTTAGGCGACCTTCCTGTGGTTCTTCTGAGCTAATAAGAGTTGAAATGACGAAAGAAATAGATAGATATGATGTTGATAGATAGATAGATAGATAGTGTTGTTTTTAGGCGACCTTCCTGTGGTTCTTCTGAGCTAATAAGAGTTGAAATGACGAAAGAAATAGATAGATATGATGTTGATAGATAGATAGATAGCGTTGCTTTTAGGCGACCTTCCTGTGGTTCTTCTGGGCTAATAATAGTTGAAATGACGAAAGAAATAGATAGATATGATGTTGATAGATAGATAGATAGCGTTGCTTTTAGGCGACCTTCCTGTGGTTCTTCTGGGCTAATAATAGTTGAAATGACGAAAGAAATAGATAGATATGATGTTGATAGATAGATAGATAGTGTTGTTTTTAGGCGACCTTCTTGTGGTTCTTCTGAGCCAATAATAGTTGAAATGACGAAAGAAATAGATAGATATGATGTTGATAGATAGATAGATAGCGTTGTTTTTAGGCGACCTTCCTGTGGTTCTTCCGAGCTAATAATAGTTGAAATGACGAAAGAAATAGATAGATATGATGTTGATAGATAGATAGATAGCGTTGTTTTTAGGCGACCTTCCTGTGGTTCTTCTGAGCCAATAATAGTTGAAATGACGAAAGAAATAGATAGATATGATGTTGATAGATAGATAGATAGTGTTGTTTTTAGGCGACCTTCTTGTGGTTCTTCTGAGCCAATAATAGTTGAAATGACGAAAGAAATAGATAGATATGATGTTGATAGATAGATAGATAGCGTTGTTTTTAGGCGACCTTCCTGTGGTTCTTCCGAGCTAATAATAGTTGAAATGACGAAAGAAATAGATAGATATGATGTTGATAGATAGATAGATAGCGTTGTTTTTAGGCGACCTTCCTGTGGTTCTTCTGAGCCAATAATAGTTGAAATGACGAAAGAAATAGATAGATATGATGTTGATAGATAGATAGATAGTGTTGTTTTTAGGCGACCTTCTTGTGGTTCTTCTGAGCCAATAATAGTTGAAATGACGAAAGAAATAGATAGATATGATGTTGATAGATAGATAGATAGCGTTGTTTTTAGGCGACCTTCCTGTGGTTCTTCTGAGCCAATAATAGTTGAAATGACGAAAGAAATAGATAGATATGATGTTGATAGATAGATAGATAGTGTTGTTTTTAGGCGACCTTCTTGTGGTTCTTCTGAGCCAATAATAGTTGAAATGACGAAAGAAATAGATAGATATGATCTTGATAGATAGATAGATAGCGTTGTTTTTAGGCGACCTTCCTGTGGTTCTCCTGAGCTAATAATAGATGAAATGACGAAAGAAATAGATATGATGTTGATAGATAGATAGATAGCGTTGTTTTTAGGCGACCTTCTTGTGGTTCTTCTGAGCTAATAAGAGTTGAAATGACGAAAGAAATAGATATGATGTTGATAGATAGATAGCGTTGTTTTTAGGCGACCTTCCTGTGGTTCTTCTGAGCCAATAATAGTTGAAATGACGAAAGAAATAGATAGATATGATGATAGATAGATAGATAGATAGCGTTGTTTTTAGGCGACCTTCCTGTGGTTCTTCTGGGCTAATAATAGTTAAAATGACGAAAGAAATAGATATGATGTTGATAGATAGATAGATAGCGTTGTTTTTAGGCGACCTTCCTGTGGTTCTTCTGGGCTAATAATAGTTGAAATGACGAAAGAAATAGATAGATATGATGTTGATAGATAGATAGATAGCGTTGTTTTTAGGCAACCTTCCTGTGGTTCTTCTGAGCTAATAATAGATGAAATGACGAAAGAAATAGATATGATATTGATAGATAGATAGATAGCGTTGGTTTTAGGCGACCTTCCTGTGGTTCTTCTGAGCTAAAAATAGTTGAAATGACGAAAGAAATAGATAGATATGATGATAGATAGATAGATAGCGTTGTTTTTAGGCGACCTTCCTGTGGTTCTTCTGGGCTAATAATAGTTGAAATGACGAAAGAAATAGATAGATATGATGATAGATAGATAGATAGATAGCGTTGTTTTTAGACGACCTTCCTGTGGTTCTTCTGGGCTAATAATAGTTGAAATGACGAAAGAAATAGATAGATATGATGTTGATAGATAGATAGCGTTGTTTTTAGACGACCTTCCTGTGGTTCTCCTGAGCTAATAATAGTTGAAATGACGAAAGAAATAGATAGATATGATGTTGATAGATAGATAGATAGCGTTGTTTTTAGGCGACCTTCCTGTGGTTCTTCTGGGCTAATAATAGTTGAAATGACGAAAGAAATAGATAGATATGATGTTGATAGATAGATAGATAGCGTTGTTTTTAGGCGACCTTCCTGTGGTTCTTCTGGGCTAATAATAGTTGAAATGACGAAAGAAATAGATAGATATGATGTTGATAGATAGATAGATAGCGTTGTTTTTAGGCGACCTTCCTGTGGTTCTTCTGGGCTAATAATAGTTGAAATGACGAAAGAAATAGATATGATGTTGATAGATAGATAGCGTTGTTTTTAGGCGACCTTCCTGTGGTTCTTCTGAGCCAATAATAGTTGAAATGAAGAAAGAAATAGATAGATATGATGTTGATAGATAGATAGATAGTGTTGGTTTTAGGAGACCTTCCTGTGGTTCTTCTGGGCTAATAATAGTTGAAATGACGAAAGAAATAGATAGATATGATGTTGATAGATAGATAGATGGCGTTGTTTTTAGGCGACCTTCCTGTGGTTCTTCTGGGCTAATAATAGTTGAAATGACCAAAGAAATAGATAGATATGATGTTGATAGATAGATAGATGGCGTTGTTTTTAGGCGACCTTCCTGTGGTTCTTCTGGGCTAATAATAGTTGAAATGACGAAAGAAATAGATAGATATGATGTTGATAGATAGATAGATGGCGTTGTTTTTAGGCGACCTTCCTGTGGTTCTTCTGGGCTAATAATAGTTGAAATGACGAAAGAAATAGATAGATATGATGTTGATAGATAGATAGATGGCGTTGTTTTTAGGCGACCTTCCTGTGGTTCTTCTGGGCTAATAATAGTTGAAATGACGAAAGAAATAGATATGATGTTGATAGATAGATAGATAGCGTTGTTTTTAGGCGACCTTCCTGTGGTTCTTCCGAGCTAATAATAGTTGAAATGACGAAAGAAATAGATAGATATGATGTTGATAGATAGATAGATAGTGTTGGTTTTAGGAGACCTTCCTGTGGTTCTTCTGGGCTAATAATAGTTGAAATGACGAAAGAAATAGATAGATATGATGTTGATAGATAGATAGATGGCGTTGTTTTTAGGCGACCTTCCTGTGGTTCTTCTGGGCTAATAATAGTTGAAATGACCAAAGAAATAGATAGATATGATGTTGATAGATAGATAGATAGCGTTGTTTTTAGGCGACCTTCTTGTGGTTCTTCTGAGCCAATAATAGTTGAAATGACGAAAGAAATAGATAGATATGATGTTGATAGATAGATAGATAGCGTTGTTTTTAGGCGACCTTCCTGTGGTTCTTCTGAGCCAATAATAGTTGAAATGAAGAAAGAAATAGATAGATATGATGTTGATAGATAAATAGATAGCGTTGTTTTTAGGCGACCTTCCTGTGGTTCTTCTGGGCTAATAATAGATGAAATGACGAAAGAAATAGATAGATATGATGTTGATAGATAGATAGATAGCGTTGTTTTTAGGCGACCTTCTTGTGGTTCTTCTGAGCTAAAAATAGTTGAAATGACGAAAGAAATAGATAGATATGATGATAGATAGATAGCGTTGTTTTTAGGCGACCTTCCTGTGGTTCTTCTGGGCTAAAAATAGTTGAAATGACGAAAGAAATAGATAGATATGATGTTGATAGATAGATAGATAGCGTTGTTTTTAGGCGACCTTCCTGTGGTTCTTCTGGGCTAATAAAAGTTGAAATGACGAAAGAAATAGATATGATGTTGATAGATAGATAGATAGCGTTGTTTTTAGGCGACCTTCCTGTGGTTCTTCTGGGCTAATAATAGTTGAAATGACGAAAGAAATAGATAGATATGATGTTGATAGATAGATAGATAGCGTTGTTTTTAGGCGACCTTCTTGTGGTTCCTCTGAGCTAAAAATAGTTGAAATGACGAAAGAAATAGATAGATATGATGTTGATAGATAGATAGATAGCGTTGGTATTAGGCGACCTTCCTGTGGTTCTTCTGGGCTAATAATAGTTGAAATGACGAAAGAAATAGATAGATATGATGTTGATAGATAGATAGCGTTGGTATTAGGCGACCTTCCTGTGGTTCTTCTGAGCTAAAAATAGTTGAAATGACGAAAGAAATAGATAGATATGATGTTGATAGATAGATAGCGTTGTTTTTAGGCGACCTTCCTGTGGTTCTTCTGGGCTAATAATAGTTGAAATGACGAAAGAAATAGATAGATATGATGTTGATAGATAGATAGCGTTGTTTTTAGGCGACCTTCCTGTGGTTCTTCTGGGCTAATAATAGTTGAAATGACGAAAGAAATAGATAGATATGATGTTGATAGATAGATAGATAGCGTTGTTTTTAGGCGACCTTCCTGTGGTTCTACTGAGCTAAAAATAGTTGAAATGACGAAAGAAATAGATATGATGTTGATAGATAGATAGATAGCGTTGTTTTTAGGCGACCTTCCTGTGGTTCTCCTGAGCTAATAATAGATGAAATGACGAAAGAAACAGATAGATATGATCTTGATAGATAGATAGATAGCGTTGTTTTTAGGCGACCTTCCTGTGGTTCTTCTGGGCTAATAAAAGTTGAAATGACGAAAGAAATAGATATGATGTTGATAGATAGATAGATAGCGTTGTTTTTAGGCGACCTTCCTGTGGTTCTTCTGGGCTAATAATAGTTGAAATGACGAAAGAAATAGATAGATATAATGTTGATAGATAGATAGATAGCGTTGTTTTTAGGCGACCTTCCTGTGGTT
>NC_091576.1:619303-621803 GCF_042767895.1 Penaeus vannamei
ATCGCCACTCCTCCACTCCCCTACCACCTATCCACTACTCCATTCACCTCCCCCCTCTGCACTCCACCTTCCCTACTCCCCCCTATCCACCACTCCCACTCCCACCTCCCTACCCCCTATCCACCACTCCACTTCCACCTCCCTACCCCTTACATTGCCCTCCACCTCCCCTCCACACTCCTCCCTACTCCACCCTTCACCACTCCACTACCCCTCCTTCACCATTAGCCCTCCCCACCCCCAAACATCCACTTCGCCCTCCACCTCCCATCACTCCCCCTATCCACCACCTACTCGCCCTTCCACCTCCCTACCCCCCCCCCCCCAAACACTCCCTACCCTCCCCCTATCCACCACTCCACCTCTCCCTATCCCCCTATCCACCACTCCTCCTCTACCCCCCCTATCCATTCCACTCCCCTTCCCACTCCCCTCCACCTCCCTTACTCCCGCCTATCCACTGTCTACTCCACCTCCCCTATCCCCCCCTATCCACCACTCCTCCTCCCTACCCACCCCCTATCCACCACTCCACCTCCCCCCCCAAACACTCCACTCCCTCCATCACTCCTCACTCCCCTATCCCCCCTACCCCCCCCTATCCACCACTCCACCTCCACCTCCCTACCCCCCCCAAACCACTCCTCCTTCCGCCTCCCTACCTCCCTATCCACCACCCACCTCCCCTACTCCCTCCCTGTTTATCCCCCCTATCCCCCCCATCTCCCTATCCCGGGTCCAGCGCCCTGCAGTACACGGTCGGCCGGAGCGAGGATGACGGCTGATGATTGATGGGAATAATGACAAAGGCTCATGTTAACAATACAACCGATTCTGCAACTTTTTATTTGTGCAAGAAGGAGAGAGAGAGAGAGAGAGAGAGAGAGAGAGAGAGAGAGAGAGAGAGAGAGAGAGAGAGAGAGAGAGAGAGAGAGAGAGAGAGAGAGAGAGAGAGAGAGAGAGAGAGGCGGCGGTCAGTTGCAAAGGAGCGATGGCGGAGGGAGGAAGGGAGGGAGAGGGAGGAAGGGAGGGAGGGAGGGAGAGGAAGGAAGGGAGGGAGAGGGAGGGATGGAGGGAAGGAGGCGAGGGGGGATGGAGAGAGGGAGGGAGAGGAGAGAAGGAGAAAGAGATGGAGAGGAAGGAGGGAGAGGGAGGGAGGGAGAGAAGAGAGATGGGGGGGGGAGGGAGAGAGAAAGAAAGTAATAGGGAGGAATGGTTAGGGAATAAGGTGTGAGAAAGGGGGAGAAGAGAGAGAGGAGAGGGTTAAATATGTAGAAAAGGAAAGGAAGAAAGAGAGAGAGAAAAAAAAACGTGAAGGATGAAGATGAGAGACTGAAAAAGGGGGATGACATGTGAGAAAGGGAGGAGAGAGGGTAAATGAAGAGGATAAAAGGAGATGGAAGAGAGGAGAGGAAGAGAGAAGGGACACAGAAAAGGGAGAACATGAGTGTGGTGAGAGAGGGAACATGGAAGGGGGGAGGGAGGGAAGGAGGGGATGAGAGAGGAGAGAGAGAGAAGGGAGAGAAGAGAGAGGGAGGGAGAAGAAGAGAGGGAGGAGAAGAGAGAAGATAGAGGGTAGAGGGAGGAGAGAGAGAGGGTGAGAAGGAGAAGGAGAGAGGAGAGAGAAAGAGAGAGAGAGGGAAGATAAAGAGAGGGAGAGGGAGAGAAAGAGAGAGAGAGAGGGAGAGAGAGAGAGAGAGAGAGAGAGAGAGAGAGAGGGAGAGAGAGAGAGAGAGAGAGAGAGAGAGAGAGAGAGAGAGAGAGAGAGAGAGGAGAGAGAGAGAGAGAGAGAGAGGGGGAGGGAGGGAGAGAGGAAAAGAAAGAGGGAAGGAGGGAAGGAGGGAGGGAGGAGGGAAGAGAGGGAGAGGGAGAAGAGAAAGAGAGAGAGAGAGAGGGAGGAGTGGGAGGAGAGAGGAGAGGGAGAGGAGAGAGAGAGAGAGAGAGAGAGAGAGAGAGAGAGAGAGAGAGAAAGAGAGCGAGAGAGCGAGAGAGCGAGAGAGAGAGACAGAAAGACAAAGAGAGAGAAAGAGTGAGTGAGTGAGAGAGAGAGAGGGAGAGATGGAGAGAGAGAGAGAGTAAGTGGGAGGAGCCAAGAGTGGGAGGGTTTTAAAGGCTGTGAAGGGGGAGGAGGGACAGATAACGACAGCGGGGGGTGGGGAAGAGTGAAAATAAAACGGTTACATAAAGAACTGAAATAAAAAGACAAAACGAAAAGACACAAGAACACAATAGGAAAAAAATAATCAGGAATCAAAACAAAAACAACACGAAGAGCTTAAAAACCAGGGAGAGAAAAAAACAACAACAGAGAGACGGATAAAGAAGAAGAAGAAAAGAGAAGCGAAAAGACGAGGGAGGAGCCAGTCGGAGACACACAAGAAGGAGTGGGTGGGGGAATGACAGGCGTGGACCAGCGGCAGTGTAATGACAGGTGGGGGAGAATTTGCATGCTGCGAACATTACGGCTTGTGGGCGGGTGGACGCAGACCCCCTTAAATCA
>NC_091576.1:639303-645992 GCF_042767895.1 Penaeus vannamei
ATTCGTTTATCTGTTCTCTTCGTCTGCTCTTTCATTTCTTCGTGGTTTTCGTTGTTCTATATTTCGCTTATTTGTTCATTCGTTTATCTGTTCTCTTCGTCTTTCATTTCTTCGTGGTTTTAGTTGTTCTACCGTTCGCTTAGTTGTTCATTCGTTTATCTGTTCTCTTCGTCTTTCATTTCTTCCTGGTTTTAGTTGTTCTACCATTCGCTTAGTTGTTCATTTGTTTATCTGTTCTCTTCGTCTGCTCTTTCATTTCTTCGTGGTTTTCGTTGTTCTACCATTCGCTTAGTTGTTCATTCGTTTATCTGTTCTCTTCGTCTGCTCTTTCATTTCTTCGTGGTTTTAGTTGTTCTACCGTTCGCTTAGTTGTTCATTCGTTTATCTGTTCTCTTCGTCTTTCATTTCTTCCTGGTTTTAGTTGTTCTACCATTCGCTTAGTTGTTCATTTGTTTATCTGTTCTCTTCGTCTGCTCTTTCATTTCTTCGTGGTTTTCGTTGTTCTACCATTCGCTTAGTTGTTCATTCGTTTATCTGTTCTCTTCGTCTGCTCTTTCATTTCTTCGTGGTTTTCGTTGTTCTATATTTCGCTTATTTGTTCATTCGTTTATCTGTTCTCTTCGTCTGCTCTTTCATTTCTTCGTGGTTTTAGTTGTTCTACCGTTCGCTTATTTGTTCATTCGTTTATCTGTTCTCTTCGTCTTTCATTTCTTCCTGGTTTTAGTTGTTCTACCATTCGCTTAGTTGTTCATTCGTTTATCTGTTCTCTTCGTCTGCTCTTTCATTCCTTCGTGGTTTTAGTTGTTCTACCGTTCGCTTAGTTGTTCATTCGTTTATCTGTTCTCTTCGTCTGGTCTTTCATTTCTTCGTGGTTTTAGTTGTTCTACCGTTCGCTTAGTTGTTCATTCCTTTATCTGTTCTCTTCGTCTGCTCTTTCATTTCTTCGTGGTTTTAGTTGTTCTATCATTCGCTTAGTTGTTCATTCGTTTATCTGTTCTCTTCGTCTGCTCTTTCATTTCTTCGTGGTTTTGGTTGTTCTACCATTCGCTTAGTTGTTCATTCGTTTATCTGTTCTCTTCGTCTGCTCTTTCATTTCTTCTTGGTTTTAGTTGTTCATTCGTTTATCTGTTCTCTTCGTCTTTCATTTCTTCGCGGTTTTAGTTGTTCTACCATTCGCTTAGTTGTTCATTCGTTTATCTGTTCTCTTCGTCTGGTCTTTCATTTCTTCGTGGTTCTAGTTGTTCTACCATTCGCTTAGTTCTTCATTCGTTTATCTGTTCTCTTCGTCTGGTCCTTCATTTCTTCGTGGTTTTAGTTGTTCTATCATTCGCTTAGTTGTTCATTCGTTTATCTGTTCTCTTCGTCTGGTCTTTCATTTCTTCGTGGTTTTAGTTGTTCTACCATTCGCTTAGTTGTTCATTCCTTTATCTGTTCTCTTCGTCTGCTCTTTCATTTCTTCGTGGTTTTAGTTGTTCTATCCTTCGCTTATTTGTTCATTCATTTATCTGTACATTTACTTCTTTCGTTCGTTTGCTGATTTATTTGTTGGTTGGAGATTTTTTTTCTTTGTCGGATTTATTTATCTGTTCTATCTGGTTATTTCGTTATTTATTTGTTTCTTTCTTTGTTATTTAGTCTTTTAATTATTCCTTCTCTCTTGGAATATTATCGCATGTTCGTTTCCTTTTTCCGTTGCTTTTGTTCATACTCTGTGTCCTCTTTCCTTCCCTCTCTGGGTCTCTTTCTCTCTCTCTCTCTCTCTCACACACATTCACACACACTCTCTCTCTCTCTCACACGCACATTCACACACACACACACTCTCTCTCTCACACACATTCACACACACACTCTCTCTCTCACACACACACATTCACACACACGCTCTCTCTCTCTCTCATACACACATTCACACACACACTCTCTCTCTCTCACACACACACTCTCCTCTCACACACATTCACACACACACTCTCTCTCTCTCACACACACATTCACACACACGCTCTCTCTCTCTCTCACACACATTCACACACACACACTCTCTCTCTCTCACAGACACATTCACACACTCTCTCTCTCCTTTTTTTTTTCTCTCTCTCTCTCACTCTCCCCCTCCCTACCTCTCTCTCTCTCTCACTCTCCCCCCCCCCTCTCTCTCTCTCTGTTTCTCTGTCTCTCTCTCTCTCTGCCTCCCCCCCTCCCTCTCTCTCTTTCTCTCTCTTTCTCACTCTCTCAATCACTCGCTCTTTCTCTCTCTGTTTGCCTCTCTTCGAAAGACAACTTCATTATTCAACATTTATCCGATTTTCACATTTATTATTGTCACAGTGATTTTATTCCCCCCCTTACTTCATAATTTCCTAAAAATCGTGACTGATATTGATTGTGAAGTGTAATTGCTGACGATAAAAGAAAACCTCTTTCGCGAATGTTGTTGTTGTTGTTGTTCTACCTGCCCCCCCCCGCCCCCGGTACCTGGGTCCGACACACACACACAGTTTCCAGCCCTTCTCTCTTTTCCCTGCCCCCCCCCCTATCCCCCTCATCCTTCTTGCCCCTTCCCCCTTCTCCCTCTTACACCCCTCCCCATCCGTCCCCCCTCCCCCCCCCTTCACTTCGCTTTCATTATCATTTTTATCCGGAATATTTCCAAATGAAAGCTCCAGCGGAACAACAAAACAGCATCGGATTTCGTTTTTCATAATTTCCCCCCCCCCCCCAAAAAAAAAAAAAAAAAAGTTTCACCGTCGGCCCACTTCTAATTCAAATTTTATCTCCGCCGACTCGCCGCTGCGCCAAGTTTTCTAATCAGTCAAGCACCATAGACCAAATTTAATGTTCTGTTCATGAAATCCATCTATTTTTTTTTCTCTCTCTCTAAAAAGGGGGGGCTGAAGGGGGAGGGGGGGAGGAAGACAAAGAGGGGGGGATATCCCTTTTTTTTATATAATTTTTTGGTAGTGAGGGACGGGTTCTTCTCTGAGGGGGGTGGGGGGAAGCACAAGCAGGGAAGGATAACCCCTTTAAAAAAAAAAGGGGGGAGCGCCGAGGGACGGGGGGGGGTGAGGGTGAAAGGGGGTGATTTGGGAGGTAAGGGGGATAGGTGTTATTGGGGGAGGGGGAGGGGTGTGGGGGCGTGGTCACAAAGGAGTAGGGGTTAGGTGGGGGGGGGGGGTAGAGGAGCAGAAGGAGGAGGAGGGGGAGGAGAACCAAGCAGGCCATGAGGATCCATCTATCCGCTGGTCCGTCGCTTCGTCCGTCCATCCGTCGATTCATCCATTAGTCCGTCCGTCCGTTCATCCGTCTTTTCGGTTATCCATCCGTTAATCCGTCCGTCTATCCGTCCGTTCTTCCGCTCCGTCCGTCCGTCGATTCCTCCGTCCGTCTATCCGTCCGTTCTTCCGCTCCGTCCGTCCGTCGCTTCATCCGTCCGTCTATCCGTCCGTTCTTCCGCTCCGTCCGTCCGTCGATTCCTCCGTCCGTCTATCCGTCGCTTCATCCGTCCGTCGATTCGTCCGTCGCTTCATCCGTCCGTTCTTCCGCTCCATCCGTCCGTCGATTCGTCCGTTCGTCCGTTTCTTCCGCTCCGTCCGTCTATCCGTCCGTTCTTCCGCTCCATCCGTCCGTCGATTCGTCCGTTCGTCCGTTTCTTCCGCTCCGTCCGTCTATCCGTCCGTTCTTCCGCTCCATCCGTCCGTCGATTCGTCCGTTCGTCCGTTTCTTCCGCTCCGTCCGTCTATCCGTCCGTTCTTCCGCTCCATCCGTCCGTCGATTCGTCCGTTCGTCCGTTTCTTCCGCGTTTCCGAATTTGGACGCGAAGGCGGGCGTTCGGAATGGCGTAATTAAATTTCGGAAATCCGCTTTCGACGTCGCGCATTCCACAGCCCGGGTCTGTGCGTGATGGCGATGGGTTAAAAAGAAAAGAAAAAAAAAAGGAGAGAGAGAGAGAGAGAAAAGAAGAAAATAAGGAGGGAAATGGAGAGAGAGAGAGAGAGAGAGAGAGAGAGAGAGAGAGAGAGAGAGAGAGAGAGAGAGAGAGAGAGAGAGAGAGAGAGAGAGAGAGAGAGAAGAAAAAGGAGGGAAATAGATGAGAGAGAGAGAGAGAGAGAGAGAGAGAGAGAGAGAGAGAGAGAGAGAGAAGAAGAAGAAGAAGAAGAAGAAGAAGAAGAAAAAGGAGGGAAATAGAGTGAGAGAGAGAGAGAGAGAGAGAGAGAGAGAGACAGACAGAGAGTTAGAGAACGAGAGAGAGAAACAGAAACAGGCAAAAAAGAATATATTGGCTGTTTCGAAATTCGAGCTTTGGCTTTCCTTTTCCAATAAATGATAATTCGGATGATTTCGACGCTAATCACCACCGACCGGCGAGCATTCATCTGCATAGATCATTTTTATTCTTTGGGATGCATCTGATTTCGCCCCTCTTGTTGTTGTTGTTGTTGTTGTTGATTTTGCTTTTGCTTTTTCGTTGTTGTTGCTGTTGTTGTTGTTTTGTTGATTTTGCTTTTTCGTTGTTGTTGATGTTGCTCTTGCCTTGTTGTTGTTGTTGTTGTTGTTTTTGCTTTTGCTTTTTCGTTGTTGTTGATGTTGTTGTTTTGTTGATTTTGCTTTTTCGTTGTTGTTGATGTTGTTTTTGCTTTGTTGTTGTTGCTGTTGTTTTTGTTGATTTTGCTTTTTCGTTGTTGTTGTTGTTGTTTTTGTTGATTTTGCTTTTTCGTTGTTGTTGATGTTGCTCTTGCCTTGTTGTTGCTGTTGTTGTTGTTTTTGTTGATTTTGCTTTTGCTTTTTCGTTGTTGTTGATGTTGTTGATTTTGCTTCTTTTCGTTGTTGTTGATGTTGCTTTTGCCTTGTTGTTGTTTTTGTTTGATTTTGCTTTTTCGTTGTTGTTGTTGTTTTTGTTGATTATGCTTTTTCGTTGTTGTTGCTGTTGTTGTTGATGTTGCTTTTGCCTTGTTGTTGTTGTTGTTGCTGTTAAAGCTGTTGTTGTTGTTGATTTTGCTTTTTCGTTGTTGTTGATGTTGTTGTTGATTTTGCTTTTTCGTTGTTGTTGATGTTGTTTTTGCTTTGCTGTTGTTGTTTTAGCTTTTTGTTGGTTTTGGTTTCTTTTCCGTTGTTGTTGATGTTGTTTTTGCTTTGTTGTTGCTGTTGTTGTTGTTGTTGTTGATTTTGCTTTTTCTTGTTGTTGATGTTGTTTTTGCTTTGTTGTTGCTGGTGTTGTTGTTGTTTTTGTTGATTTTGCTTTTTCGTTGTTGTTGATGTTGTTTTTGCTTTGTTGTTGTTGTTTTTGCTTTTTGCTGATTTTGCTTTTTCGTTGTTGTTGATGTTGTTTTTGCTTGCTTGTCGTTGTTGTTTTGTTGATTTTGCTTTCTTCGTTGTTGTTGATGTTGTTTTTGTTGATTTTGTTTTTTCGTTGTTGTTGATGTTGTTGTTTTTGTTGATTTCGCCCCTCTTGTTGTTGCTGTTGTTGTTGTTTTTGTTGATTTTGCTTTTTCGTTGTTGTTGATGTTGCTCTTGCCTTGTTGTTGCTGTTGTTGTTGTTGCTGTTGTTGTTGATTTTGCTTTTGCTTTTTCGTTGTTGTTGATGTTGTTGTTGTTATGTTGATTTTGCTTTTTCGTTGTTGTTGATGTTGCTTTTGCTCTTGTTGTTGTTGCTGTTGTTTTTGTTGTTTTTGCTTTTCCGTTGTTGTTGTTGCTGTTTTTGTTGATTTTGCTTTTTCGTTGTTGTTCTTGTTTTTGCTTTGTTGTTGCTGTTGTCGTTTCTTTTGCTTTGTTGTTGTTTTTGCTTTTTCGTTGTTGTATTTGCTTTTTCGTTGTCGTTGTTGTTGCTTTTTCTTTGTTGTTGGTTCTGCTTTTTCGTTGTTGTTGATGTTGTTTTTGCTTTGTTGTTGTTGTTGTTGCTGTTGTTGTTGATTTTGCTTTTTCGTTGTTGTTGCTGTTGTTGTTGTTTTTGTTGATTTCGCCCGTCTTGTTGTTGCTGTTGTTGTTGTTTTTGCTTTTGCTTTTTCGTTGTTGTTGATGTTGTTGTTGTTTTTGCTTTTGCTTTTTCGTTGTTGTTGATGTTGTTGTTGTTGTTTTTGCTTTTGCTTTTTCGTTGTTGTTGATGTTGTTGTTGTTTTTGTTGATTTTGCTTTTTCGTTGTTGTTGATGTTGTTGTTGTTTTTGTTGATTTTGCTTTTTCGTTGCTGTTGATGTTGTTTTTGCTTTGTTGTTGTTGTTTTTGCTTTGTTGATGTTGTTTTTGCTTTGTTGATGTTGTGTTTGATTTTTTGTTATTGTTTTTGCTTTGTTGTTTTTGCTTTGTTGTTGTTGTTTTTGCTTTGTTGTTGTTGTTTTTGCTTTGTTGTTGTTGTTTTTGCTTTGTTGTTGTTGTTTTTGCTTTGTTGTTGTTGCTATCGTTATCGTTGTTATTGTTTTGTTGATGTTATTTCTCTTTTTCTTCAGGTCTCACTCTCCGTCCCTCTTTTCCTTCACGTTTACTTCTCTCTTCTCTCTCTTTTCTCCTTTTCTCTTGTTGTTTATTATGCTTCTCTCTCTCTCTGTGTGTTTCCTTTTTTTTTCTTCTTATCTCTCTCATCTTTTCTTTGTTCCCCATATCTTTCCCCTCTCTCTCTCCCTTTCCTTTTTTTTCCTTCCTTCTTTTTTTATTTTTCATTCTTGCTTCCTATCTCTTCCCCTTTTTTTTCCCCTTCC
>NC_091576.1:646492-653992 GCF_042767895.1 Penaeus vannamei
TCTTCATTTCTACAAGCATTTAAAGAAGACAACAACAGCTCTTCAAAGATATCCGATTGTAGTCGTTGGGATATCATGACACTTTTCATTCATATCTAGTTGTAAAATCCTTTTCCCTAAAAAGCATGACAAGAGAGCATCTTTTCAAAGTCATGAAATCAGATTTTTTTGGGGAATAATGACATTTATTGAAACAATGAAATATTTGGGTGGGCGTTGATGGGACCTGCGGGCGGTGGGCGCAAAAGAGGAACTTGAAAACCTTATCACTTCTTGATACTCTGCTGGTTCCATTTTCCCTCCTCACTGCACCTTCACTGTTGTAACAGAAAATATGTCATACGAGTTAAAGACTGGAAAACAATACATGACCGCTACAAATGTGTAGCTTTATGCATGTAAGACTTCTGCCTCTTAAAGAAGTGAAAGTAAGTCAGGGGAAATCTTTGAGTGCCTCTCGTACCATATGATATACAAATACATACAACCCAACCTGCACAAATACATAGATAATTCCTAAAAATACATTTTCACCGAAACCCCTAAAACCCGCTGGCCCCCCTCCCTCCCCCCTCCCCCCCTTCCCCACCCCAAGTCCGCCGGCCTCATTAGCAGGCCGCGCGAGAACCCCGGCCGCCTTATAGAGGCAACGAAGACACGGAACATGAGCGTCTAATGCGTTAACAAACGAAAGAGCATCGGATCGAGCGACCGGAGAAAGTTCCGCTTTGTCATCGCAAACGGCCGCTTATGGGGTGTCAGCGCCGGTGTTGCATTGCTGACGGACGCTTTTGGAGGCGTCAGCAGTGGCGGTGTATTGCTGACGGCTTCTCTGAGGGTGTCAGCAGTGGCGGTGTATTGCTGACGGTCGCTTTTGGAGGCGTCAGCAGTGGCGGTGTACTGCTGACGGCTGCTCTGAGGGTGTCAGCAGTGGCGGTGTATTGCTGACGGCTGCTCTGAGGGTGTCAGCAGTGGCGGTGTACTGCTGACGGCTGCTCTGAGGGTGTCAGCAGTGGCGGTGTATTGCTGACGGCTGCTCTGAGGGTGTCAGCAGTGGCGGTGTATTGCTGACGGCTGCTCTGAGGGTGTCAGCAGTGGCGGTGTATTGCTGACGGCTGCTCTGAGGGTGTCAGCAGTGGCGGTGTATTGCTGACGGCTGCTCTGAGGGTGTCAGCAGTGGCGGTGTATTGCTGACGGCTGCTCTGAGGGTGTCAGCAGTGGCGGTGTACTGCTGACGGCTGCTCTGAGGGTGTCAGCAGTGGCGGTGTATTGCTGACGGCTTCTCTGAGGGTGTCAGCAGTGGCGGTGTATTGCTGACGGACGCTTTTGGAGGCGTCAGCAGTGGCGGTGTCTTGCTGACGGCTGCTCTGAGGGTGTCAGCAGTGGCGGTGTATTGCTGACGGCTGCTCTGAGGGTGTCAGCAGTGGCGTTGTACTACTGACGGCTGCTCTGAGGGTGTCAGCAGTGGCGGTATATTGCTGACGGCTGCTCTAAGGGTGTCAGCAGTGGCGGTGTATTGCTGACGGCTGCTCTGAGGGTGTCAGCAGTGGCGGTGTATTGCTGACGGCTGCTCTGAGGGTGTCAGCAGTGGCGGTGTATTGCTGACGGCTGCTCTGAGGGTGTCAGCAGTGGCGGTGTATTGCTGACGGCTGCTCTGAGGGTGTCAGCAGTGGCGGTATATTGCTGATGGCTGCTCTAAGGGTGTCAGCAGTGGCGGTGTATTGCTGACGGCTGCTCTGAGGGTGTCAGCAGTGGCGGTGTATTGCTGACGGCTGCTCTGAGGGTGTCAGCAGTGGCGGTGTATTGCTGACGGCTGCTCTGAGGGTGTCAGCAGTGGCGGTGTATTGCTGACGGCTGCTCTGAGGGTGTCAGCAGTGGCGGTGTATTGCTGACGGCTGCTCTGAGGGTGTCAGCAGTGGCGGTGTATTGCTGACGGCTGCTCTGAGGGTGTCAGCAGTGGCGGTGTATTGCTGACGGTCGCTTTTGGAGGCGTCAGCAGTGGCGGTGTACTGCTGACGGCTGCTCTGAGGGTGTCAGCAGTGGCGGTGTACTGCTGACGGCTTCTCTGAGGGTGTCAGCAGTGGCGGTGTATTGCTGACGGCTGCTCTGAGGGTGTCAGCAGTGGCGGTGTATTGCTGACGGCTGCTCTGAGGGTGTCAGCAGTGGCGGTGTATTGCTGACGGCTGCTCTGAGGGTGTCAGCAGTGGCGGTGTATTGCTGACGGCTGCTCTGAGGGTGTCAGCAGTGGCGGTGTACTGCTGACGGCTTCTCTGAGGGTGTCAGCAGTGGCGGTGTATTGCTGACGGCTGCTCTGAGGGTGTCAGCAGTGGCGGTGTATTGCTGACGGCTGCTCTGAGGGTGTCAGCAGTGGCGGTGTATTGCTGACGGCTGTTCTGAGGGTGTCAGCAGTGGCGGTGTATTGCTGACGGCTGTTCTGAGGGTGTCAGCAGTGGCGGTGTATTGCTGACGGTCGCTTTTGGAGGCGTCAGCAGTGGCGGTGTACTGCTGACGG
This sequence comes from Penaeus vannamei, assembly GCF_042767895.1. Taxonomy (NCBI): domain Eukaryota; kingdom Metazoa; phylum Arthropoda; class Malacostraca; order Decapoda; family Penaeidae; genus Penaeus; species Penaeus vannamei. The sequence goes on from NC_091576.1 coordinate 649,005, forward strand.
CTGCTCTGAGGGTGTCAGCAGTGGCGGTGTACTGCTGACGGCTTCTCTGAGGGTGTCAGCAGTGGCGGTGTATTGCTGACGGCTGCTCTGAGGGTGTCAGCAGTGGCGGTGTATTGCTGACGGCTGCTCTGAGGGTGTCAGCAGTGGCGGTGTATTGCTGACGGCTGCTCTGAGGGTGTCAGCAGTGGCGGTGTATTGCTGACGGCTGCTCTGAGGGTGTCAGCAGTGGCGGTGTATTGCTGACGGCTGCTCTGAGGGTGTCAGCAGTGGCGGTGTATTGCTGACAGCTGCTCTGAGGGTGTCAGCAGTGGCGGTGTATTGCTGACGGCTGCTCTGAGGGTGTCAGCAGTGGCGGTGTATTGCTGACGGCTGTTCTGAGGGTGTCAGCAGTGGCGGTGTATTGCTGACGGACGCTTTTGGAGGCGTCAGCAGTGGCGGTGTACTGCTGACGGCTGCTCTGAGGGTGTCAGCAGTGGCGGTGTATTGCTGACGGCTGCTCTGAGGGTGTCAGCAGTGGCGTTGTATTGCTGACGGCTGCTCTGAGGGTGTCAGCAGTGGCGCTGCATCGCTGACGGAGCAGTCGGATGGCAGGGGGCCTTTGGCAAATGTGCTGCACTTATGTAAATGTGTCAAGACATACACAGACGTAGACGGGATGAGTGTGGGTGTGTTTGTGTGAGGAGGGAGAGGATCTGTTCTTTTTTTTATTTTATTATTATTTTTTTTTCTTTGTCCAAGTATTTGCTTCTTTGTGTGAGAGACTGTGTTTCATTTTTAAGGATGTTGCACGTTGTTGTTTGAAGGTGTGTGTGTGTAAGTGTGTGTGTGTATATGTGTGTGTGTGTGTGTGTGTGTGTGTGTGTGTGTGTGTGTGTGTGTGTGTGTGTGTGTGTGTGTGTTAGAGTGCATGCTTCAGACCCGAGTGTATCTTTCTATGTATATGAGTTTGTGTTCCCTCCTTTTCACAAGAGAGTGCGAGAGGCTGTGCATTTTCGACCGCACGAAACAGCGCGAAGCCGAAGCGCCGGTTCCTCGGCGGAATCCCCGGGGGAGGAAACAGCACCACCGCCGGGAAGCCATCATACCGAAGCCCACGCCCATGATAAACTCCGATGCCCGGCAAAAGGCTGGCGTCAATTTTTAACAAATAATATGCTGCTGACATGCTAAGGTATCGCCGGCATTAGAACAGGAAGAGGGCAATAACTAGTTTAAGAAAGGCCCGCTAGGGGGCCGACAATGACAAACACGCGGGACATTACTGTTGATTGTTCGGGTCAGGAACACGGCTTCGGGAGCGCCGTCTGCGCCGCCGGGATGCGCCACGCCGGAGCGGACGGAGGGTCGGGTGTGCACGCAGAGGCACACGCACACGCACATAAACACACACACATAAACACAAACACACACAGGCACACACGCACACACACATAAACACACACACATAAACACAAACACACACAGGCACACACACACAAACACAAACACAAACACACACACGCACACACACACACGGACACACACACACACACACACACAGACACGCCCACACACACACACACACACACACATAAGCACACACACACACGCACACACATAAACACACACACACATACATACACACACACATAAACACACACACACACACACACACACACACACACACACAGACACACACACACACACACACACACACACACAAACACACAACACACACACACAGACACACACAAGTAAAGTATTTTCCTTTAATAATGCGATTTCTCTTCAGGATCAAGTTGAAGGAATTTCTTATAAGAATACCTGTAGAATAATTTGTTTATGTTCCTCCTCTTTTATCGTAACTGTGATTATCATCTTCCTTTCTTCGTTTTCTATTTTTTTCTTAGATTTATTGCCTATTTTCGTCTTACTTTTAAGTGTTTGATAACCCATTATTATTCTCTTTTCGTTTTCTTCTTCGTCTTCTATGAATATAAACAATAATAATAATAAAAAAGAAATCCTTATTAAAAAAAAAATCTCTACCAAATAAAAATCTTGCTTAAAAAAAAAAAAAAACGAAAACAAAAAAATGAAAAAAAACACTAAAGCGAAATATGAAGAACGTTATTTTCTGCAACTGAAAAATAATAGTAATAATAATAATAGAAAAAATCCTCAGCATTTTTGAGTTAACGGTTGCAAGTCCTGGGGGATTCGGCGCGGTTGGCAATGCTGGCGGTCTGACGGGCAGGGCTGCCAACGCCCGGTCTGATTTTTCGAGAGATTTAGTAGTTTCATTGTTGTTGTTGTTGTTATTATGATTATTACCATCATTATTGTTGTTGTTGTTGTTATTATTATGTTTATTGTTACCATCATTATTATTGTTATTGTTGTTGTTGTTGTTATTGTTATGTTTATTGTTACCATCATTATTGTTGTTGTTGTTTTTGTTATTATGATTATTACCATCATTATTGTTGTTGTTGTTATTATTATGTTTATTGTTACCATCATTATTATTGTTATTGTTGTTGTTGTTGTTATTATTATGTTTATTGCTACCATCATTATTATTGTTATTGTTGTTGTTTTTATCATGATTATTACCATCATTATTATTATTGTTGTTGTTATGATTATTACCATCATCATTATTGTTGTTGTTGTTATTATGATTATTACCATCATTATTATTGTTGTTGTTGTTATTATTATGTTTATTGTTACCATCATTATTGTTGTTGTTGTTGTTGTTATTATGATTATTACCATCATTATTATTGTTGTTGTTATTATGATTATTACCATCATTATTATTATTGTTGTTGTTGTTGTTGTTATTATTATGTTTATTGCTACCATCATTATTATTGTTATTGTTGTTGTTCTTTTTATCATGATTATTACTATCATTATTATTGTTGTTGTTATTGTTATGATTATTACCATCATTATTATTGTTGTTGTTATTATTATGATTATTACCATCATTATTATTGTTGTTGTTGTTATTATGATTATTACCACCATCATTATTATTGTTGTTGTTATTATTATTATGTTTATTGTTACCATCATTATTATTGTCATTGTTGTTGTTGTTATTCTTATGATTATTACCATCCTTATTATTGTTGTTGTTATTATTAGTATGATTATTACCATCATTATTATTGTTGTTGTTATTATTATTCTTTTATAATGATCAATATTTTTGTTATCATTATTATCGTTATTGTTAATTTCATCTTTATCGTTATCATTATTGTTATTATTAACATTATTATTACTACTATTGTTATAATGATATTTATTAGTAGTAGTTGTAGTGGTAGTATTTTTTACATTTTCATTTCTATTATCATTACCTATATTATCATTATCATTATTATTACTATTATTATTATTATTATTATTATTATTATTATTATTATTATTATTATTATTATTATTATTATTATTATTATCATTTTATTATTATTATTATTATTATTATTATTATTATCATTATTATTATTATTGTTGTTGTTGTTATTATTATTATTAATATTATTATTATCATCATCATTATTATTATTATGAATATTATTGTCATCATTAATATCATTATTAACATTTTTATTATTGTCATTATTAATATCAATATCAACATTTTTATTATTGTCATTATTATTATTATTATTATTAGTATTATTATTATTATCATTATTATTATTATTATTATTATCATTATTTATATTATTATTATTATTATTATTATTATCATTACAGTTATTGTCATCATTATTTATCATTTCATTTTTTTTTTTTTTTTAGCAGGAATAAAGAGAAAATTGAAATAAGAAAGGAGGAGAGAGAGAGAAAAAAGGACGAGGGGTGAAAAGGCGATACATCGATAGACAGGGATAGAAAGGAAGAACAGGGATAGATAGATGTATGACTGGAAGAACAGGGAAATAAGAAAAGCAGATACACAGTAAATAATAAAATATATATGAAATTTGATAAAACGATAACAAGAAAGAAAAAAAAAAGTAAAGAGGAAAGCCAGTTCGGAAGAGACGGAAAAAGAAGAAGAAAAAGATAACTATAATAGGAAATGACAATTTTAACTTTGTGTTCTCGGCGAATTCCCGCCCAAAATACCGGAAAGCCGTTCGTGTATTGTGAATCCGGGATCCGCGTGCAGCCACATGTGTGATGTCACCGTCTAAGCTTTATATTTCCTTTAAAAAAACGTAATAGAGTAGTAATCCTATATGAAATAATTAACCCCTCTTATATACAGCGAATCTGGGATTAAAAACCAGCATTAAAAAGAAGAGTCAAACCGTTCGTGTATTATGAATCCGGAATCCGCGACTAGCGAACCCGCATTCGTGACGTCACCATCTACGAACGATATCCACTGTCCCTTATTAATCAAATCTCTCAAAAGCCAACGCCAAGAACGAAGATCCGGGACGTTCGCGCATTTACGAATCCGGAATCCGCGTCTAGTGAACCCGCGTTCGTGACGTCACCCCCCTCTCCCAGCGGCTTCTTCCTTTCCCCATTTTCTCGCGTAAAAATGTCCAATATATCTTGCGGTCGCTGCGCCCATTACATCGTACGTTCCCATTGTCGTCTGCTTGTTTGTCTTCGAACTCGTGTGCTCCGCTAGCGAGGAAAGTGGAAAGTCGAAGAGGGGGGCGGGGTTGCTTGTTTGAGGGGTGGGGGTGGGGGGAGGGGGGTGCTTGTTTAGGGGAGAGGGGGGTGCTTGTTTGGGGGTAGGTGGGTGGGGGGCGGTTGCTTTTTTGGGGGTGGGGGGCGGGGTTGCTTGTTTGAGGGGTAGGGGGAGGGGGGAGTGCTTGTTTTGGGGGTGGGGGTGGGGGAGGGGTGCTTGTTTGGGGGTGGGGGTGGGGGGGTGCTTGTTTGTGGGTGGGGGTGGAGGGGGTGCTTGTTTTGGGGTGTGTAGGTGGGGGGCGGGGTTGCTTGTTTGGGGGTGGGGTGGGGCGGGG
>NC_091576.1:666492-671492 GCF_042767895.1 Penaeus vannamei
AGATTTTCTTTAATGCTTCCACTGAGTTGTCATTCATTAACATGACAATTACTACAGAGACTACAATTCAGACATGACTTAATAACTTGATTTAAATTACCTTCTTCTTACAATTTACGTGTTTTTATGCAAATTTGCTTGTATTGAAATTAATTATTTTTGCTTATCTGTTCCGTCTTCAGATAATTACTGAATATATAAACTGAAATCAAATACATCCAGATAAAGAAATAGGTATAAAGATAAGTATAAAGAGGAGAGAAGAGGAAGGAAGAGGAAAGAAAGGAAAAGAAAATAAGAGAAGTGAAGAGAAATGAAGAGTAGAAGAGAATAGAAGAGACGCGAAGAGAAGAGAAGAGAAGAGACGAGAGAATAGGAGAGAGAAGAGAAGAAAAGACAAAACCAGAACAAGACAAAAACAGAAGCAAAAGAATAAGAGAAGACAACACCAAGGAGAGACCTGAAAAGAACTAGAAGACAAGAAAATAGAGCTCGAAAAAGGAGTAGAAGGAGGAGGACAAAGAAAAGAAGAAGAGTGGGAAGGAGGATGGGGTAGAGGAGGAGAAGGAGGGAGGCAGAGAGGAGGAGGAATGAGGAATGAGATAGAGGAGAAGGAAGGAGAATGAGATAGAGGAGGAGAAGGAGGAGGAGGTAGAGGAGAAGGAGGGGAGGTAAAGGAGAAGGAAGGAAGTAGATGAAGGGAGCAGGGTAAGATGAGATAGAGAGTACAGTAGGAGAAGAGGAGGAGTGAGGGAGGAAGAGGAGGAGAAGGAGGAGGTGAGACAGGAAGGAGGAGGAAGTAGAGGAATGGAGAAGGGAAGAGGTGGAGAGGAGGAGGAGAAGGAGGGAGTGCAGAGAAGGAGGAGAAGGAGAGAGTAGATAGAGGAGGAGAATGAGAATGGGGTGAGGTACAGTGGAGAAGGAGGAGGAGTAGAGGAGAAAAGGAGAAGGAGGGAGGTAGAGGAGGAAAAGGAGGGAGGAGTAGAGGAGGAGGAAGGAGGTAGAGGAGGAGAAGGGAGTAGAGGAGGAAGATAGGACAGAAGGAAAATGTGAGAATGAGATAGAGGAGGAGAAGGAGAAGGGAGGAGGGAGGTACAGTAGGAGAAGGAAGAGGTAGAGGAAGAGAGGGAGGTAGAGGTAGCAGCAGAAGGAGAAGGGAGGAGGCAGAGGAGGAAAAGGAGAGAGAAGAAGAAGGTAGAGGAGGAGAAGGAAAAGGAGGAGGTAGAGGATGAGACTGAGACTGAGAATGAGATAGAGGAGGAGGAGAAGGAGGTAGAGGAGGAGAAGGAGGAGAATGAGAAAGAGGAGGTAGAGTAGCAGAAGGAGAAGGAGGAGAAGGAGGAGGAGGTACAGTAGGAGAATGAGAAAGAGGTAGAGGAGAAGGAGGAGGAGGAGGAGGAGAAGGAAGAGGAGGTAGAGTAGCAGAAGGAGAATGAGATAGAGGAGGAGGAGGAGGAGATAGAGAAGAGGCGAGGAGACGAGGCGCCGAGGCCCCTCCTGCGGGAATCCCCGTAGAAAAGGCCCATACGTTACCCTCATTTCCTAATAAAGGCGGCCAGGTTCGAGCGCATCTCCGCCGCCAATGATGCATCGTGTTAATTTCAGTTGCGCGAATATGCAAATTTCCGCGGGAGTAAATCTCAAGGCGGTGACGTTTCCTCGGGAGGCGCTCTAATGAACCTTGACCTGGTGTCTTGGCGAAGGGGGGGGGGGAGGAGGAGGGAGGAGGAAGAGGGGATTGAGGAGGAGGGAGCAGGGGGGAGGGAGGAGTGAGGGGGAGAGGGAGGAGTAAGAGTGGGAGGGGGAGGAAGAGGAGGAGGAGGAGGATGGAGTGGGGGTAGGGGGATGAAAGGATGGAGGGATGAGGAAGAGAGAGTGAGGAGGGGAGGAGGAGGAGGAGGGAGGAGGAAGAGGAGGAGGAGGAGGAGGAGGAGGATGGAGTGGGGTTAGAGGATGAAAGGATGAGGATGAGGAAAAGGAGTGAGGGAGGGAGGGGGAAGGAGGGGGTGGGGGAGGAGGAGGAGGAGGAGAAGAGAGAGAGAGGGGGAGGGGGAGAGGAGGAGGGAGGGAAGGGGATGAGAGGAAGAGGAGGAGAGGGAGAGGAGGAGGGAGGAGGAGGAGGAGAAGGGGAATGAAGGAGGAGGAGGAGGAGGAGGGAGGAAGAGGGGAGGGAGGGAGGAGGAAAGAGAGAGGTGAGGGTATGAGGATGAAAGGGATGAGAGGAGGAGGAGAGGAAGAGGAGGGGGAGGGGGTGGGGATAAGGGAGTGATGAGAGGAAGAGGAGGGGAAGAGGGGAAGGAGGTGGAGGAGCAAGAGAAGAGAAAGGAGTAGGAGAGGAAGGAGGAGGAGGAGAAGAGATGAGGGGATGAGGGGAGATGAAAAAGAGGAGGGTGGAGGAGGAAGAAGAGAAGGAGGAGGAGGAGGAGGAATGGGGAAAAGGGAAGGAGGAGAAGGAGAAGAAGGGAGAGGAGCGGAAAAAAAGGGAAAGAGAAGAAGAAGGATAAGCAGGAGAACGAGGGGGCGAGATGTTGTTGGAGGAGGAGGAGGAGGGGGGGGGAAGACGAAGCGAAGGAGGAAGCAGAGTTAGTGGAGGGGAAGAAGGAGGACAAAGAAAAAAAAGGATAATGGGAAGGAGCAGGATGAGGGTGGAGAGGGAGCAGGAGGAAGAAGGAATGTGAGGAGGAGGAAGAAGGAGGAGGGGGAAGGAAAAGGAGGAGGAGGCAGAAAGGAGGTGTTGATGGAAGGAGCCGAGGTGGGAGGAGGGAGGGAGGAGGAAGCTAAAAGAAGAGGAGGAGGAGTAGGAAGAAGAGGAGGAGGAGAGACAGAGGTGAAGAGAAAGAAATGAGACTGTTTAAAAAGAAAGAGGGTGTTGGTGGAGGGGGAGGAAAAGGAGGAGGAGGAGGAGGAAGAAGAAGAGGAGGAGGAGGAGAAGGAGGAAGAAGAAGAAGAAGAGGAGGAGTAGGAAGAAGAAGATGAGGAGAAGGGAGAGGTGAAGAGGAAAATAAGACGACACGAAAGAGGTGCTAGTGGAAGGGGAGGAAAAGGAGAAGGATGTATTACCAGAAGGAGAACAGCAAGACGTAAAGAGGAGGAGAATTGAGAGAGAGGAGAGATAGAGAAAGGTGGAGAAGGAGAAGTGAGAGTACTGAGTAGGAGAAGAAGGAGAAGGAGGAGTATGTGTCTGTGTATAACCTTATCAACTAAATATACTGCTGTTGTGTTTTTTCCCCTCTGATTCTCTAATCATTGTGATCTAATCATAATTAAGCAGATCTTGCAGTGTAGCATTTCAGCGTTTTACTTGAAACCATACATACACTCTACAACCACGTACTATCACACACACACACACACACACACCTACACCTACATCCACACACACACACACACCTACACCTATATCCACACACACCCACACGCACACCTACACCTACATCCACACCCTCACAAACACACACCTACGCCTACATATCCTACATCTATTCCCCCATACACACACATTACCCCATCCTGCACCACTCCTGATTCTCCCTCATCCTCCCACCCTCCCTCTCTAGACATACACCTTCTCACGAGATATTCATGTATAACATTTTAACGTTTTACTTGAAACCATACATACATTTTACAAACACATACTATCACATACTGACACACACACATCTAAGCATCCACACCCACACAAACACCCTGCATATCCTACATCTACATCACACACAGCACACACAACACTCCCCCTCCCTCTCCCCCCCACAAACATTACACACCCCATCCCCCATCCCCTGTCCCCTACATCCCCCATCCCCTCTCCCCCCTCCCCCACCCCCCACAGACATACACACCTTCATTTATATTCATGTATACACATACCCACATGGAGATCGCTCGCACAGACCGAATAATTATGGCTCCCGTTATCCATCACCCTTGGCTTAATACTAGTCATTCTCCACCTTGTAATAATATTGTATGTTTAGCACACACTATGTACTCTGTGTACTTGCAAATGTCCACCTGCTATTTGCCGGAATTCTACCCCGACGCTAATGATCAGGCTATTAGTATCATCGTTAGTCTGCTATTTATTATCTAAATTTGGTGGCTTTTTTTTAACGTCTTTGGGTATTTTCCTTGGCTGTTTGATTGGCTGCCTTCCTGTCTGTGGGCCTTGGTACAGTGTTGTTGTTGTTGTTGTTGTTGTTGTTGTTGTTGTTTTCAAGAGCATCGTTCTTTCATTATTGTTAATAGCTACGAGATTAATATGCTAGAAATCGTAATTAGCATTGTTGGTAATATCATTATCATTGTTATTCCATTATCATCATTATCACTTTTATTTCATTACTATCATTATCACTGTTATTTCATTATTATCATTATCATTGTTATTTCATTATTATCATTATCATTGTTATTTCATTATCATTATTATCATATTATCATCGTTATTATCATTATCGTTACCAATATTGTTATTATAATTTTTGCCATTATCATTATCATTGTTATTGTTATCATTATTACTAGCATTATCATTATTGTTGTAAGTAATATCATTGTTATTGTTGTAGTCATTTTCATTAATATCATTATTATAATAATACTCATCATTATTACTATCATTGTTGTTGCTGTTATCATTACCATTATCATCGTTAAAATTTTTATTAACATTTATTCTTATTTTCATTCTTATCATTATAATCAATATTATTATAACTATCATAATTATCATAATCATTGTTATTTTCCTTGTTATTGATATCATTATCATTATCATAATCAATATTAACAACTATTAACAATGTTATTGTTATTTTCATAATCATTATTGATTGTAGTAATAATTGTAATAATCGTAGTAATTACAGTAATTATTCTTACTATTGTTTTTTTTATTATCATTATTATTATTAACATTTAATATAATCATCCTCACCATCACTTTTTCATTATCATCATTAGAATGATTCTAATTAGCATCATCATTATTATATCAT
>NC_091576.1:676492-681492 GCF_042767895.1 Penaeus vannamei
TAGAGAGAGAGAGAGAGAGAGAGAGAGAGAGAGAGAGAGAGGCCTGAAAGAGAGAGAGAGAGAGAGAGAGAGAGAGAGAGAGAGAGAGAGAGAGAGAGAGAGAGAGAGAGAGAGAGAAAGATGGACTGATAGATAGAATAGAGAGAGAGGGGGAAGGAAGGATAGGAGAAAAATGAGAGATGATAGATAGACACATGACATGAACACAGAGAAAGAGAGAGTGGAAATGACAGATTAAAGTAGATAGACAGAAGAGAGAGAGAGGGGGGGGAAGAGAGGAGGAAATGAGAAAAATGAGAGATGAGGGAAAGTGAGAGAGAAATATATGAAGAGGAAGTTGGAGCAAAAGGAGAAGTGAAAGGAAACGAAAGACAGGAAATGAAACGAAGGGAAGGATAACTGGGAGAAAAAGAAATAAGATAAATAGGAACAAAGGAAATGAGAAAAAAAAGGAAAGTGAGGCAGAAAAGAAGAGACAGTGAACGGAAAAGAAAAGGAGAAATTAAGAAAAGTTTTTTTCTTTCTTTCTTTCTGTTTTTCTGTCGTCTGATAAAAAAAGAATAAAATTTCATTAAGTCAATTAAAGAAAATGAAAAAAAAAAAAAACAATAGGATACATAATAGCTCGATATAAAACACTACAAAAAGCCACCGAGAATAATATACAAAATATAGAAACTATAAAGGAGATATTCCACATAAAAAAAACGAAATATACTAAATATAGAAACTATATAGGAGACATTCCACGTAAAAAAAAGAAAAAAAAGAAACCACGAAATATACAAAAAATAGAAACTATTTAGGAAATATTCCATATAAAAAAAGGAAAGAAAAGAAAGAAGAAAGAAAGAGCACGATGAAAATGTACTAAAACATGGAAAACTATTTAGAGAATATTACCACAAAGAAATAGGAAGAAAAAGAAAAAGAAAGAAACGCAGAAATATACAAAACATAGAAACTATATTTGAAATATTCCACATCAAAAATAAAAAAGGAAGAAAGAAAAAGAAAGAAAAGAGAAGAAACGCCAGAAATATGCAAAATATAGAAACATGTGTGAAATAAACCACATCCCCCCCCCCCAAAAAAAAAAAGATAGAGAAAAAAAAGAAAAGAAAAAAAAAGTGGAGAAAGGCAAATAGACACGCACATAGGTAATCACAAAGAGGTAATCACACACTATTTCCTTCCTCAAGCGAGGTTTTTGCTCTCGTTCTCTGTCACTCCATCTTTCCTGTCTCCCTTTCCTTGTCTCTCTATGGCATTTTCTCTCTCATTCTCGTTTTTTTTTTCTTTCTCTTATGTTCTCTCTTTATGTCTATCTCTTGTTTTTCATGTTCGTTCTCTCTCTGTGTCTGTTTTTACTTTCTTTTGCGTGTTTCTATCTCTTTTTCTCTTTCTCATGCTTTCTCTCACGGTCTTCATCTCTCCCTCTCTCGTCCTATCTCTCTCTCTCTCTCCTCTCTCTCTTTTCTATACGTTCTTCTGTTCATCTATCTCCCTCTATCTCTCTTTCTAAATTCTCTCTTCTTTCTCTCCTCCTCTCTTTCTCCCTCTCTCTCACATATATCCTCTACTCCCTCTCGTTCTCTAGTCCCTCTCCCTCACCTCCCTCTGCTCCCTCCACCTTCCTCTTTACTCCACCCTCATCCCCTCCCCCCACTCTTTAGTAAGTTAACAAAAGCCTCCTTGTTACTTTTCGCTCAGTGTGTACTCTGCCTCGGAGTACTTTGGCTGATGTCCCCCCTTGATTACATCTTGTTTGGCGCGATATCACAGTATGCGATGGACCTCCCTTGATGTCATTGTTGTAAAAGCATCTGTTTTTTTTTTCTCTTTTCTTTCTACTCACTTTACCTGTTCTTGTTATTCTCTATTCTTCTGGTTTCCATTCTTCTTCTTCTTTTTTTTTCCTTCGTCTTCTTATTCTTATTCTCTTCTTCTTTTTTTCCACTTCGTCTTCTTATTTTTATTATTATTCTCTTCTTCTTCGTTAGTTGATTCTTCTTCTTCTTCCGTCTTTTTCTTTTTTTTCAATTATTTTTCTTCTTCTTCTTCGTCTTCTCATTCTTATGAGAAAATGCTCTTCTATCTCTTGCTTTGCTATTTTTTCTTTCTTCTCACTATATTGATTATTCTTCGTCTTTTCTTCTTCTCCTTATACTTATTATCTATCCACTCTTGTTATCCTCTCTCTTATCCTTCTCATCTTTCTCTATCTAAGTTTTTGTTACTCATGCACTTTTATTATTGTATATTTCATCTCAGTTGGTTTATTGTTATTTTGTTTTTTCTTTTGTTTTATATTGTTTTTACTGAATTTTATCACACACACGCACACATATATATGTATGTGTGTGTGTGTGTGCATTTATGTGTATGTATGTTTATATACATGATACTTATTTCCTTTTTGTCTTCAGTTTTTATCTTTATCACACTAACTCTGCCTTCTTTCACCCTTTTCTTTCCTTTTTCTTTTCATTTCTCCTACACAACAAAAAAGATTACTTTGGGCCATTTGTCTCCCGGAGTTGAATCTGTCACCAGAGTGCCAATTTCAGCGAGGGAAAGATTTCTTTGCTCACATAAAAAAAAGTTATGATTGTTGTCTCCCAGGTTGAATCTCTGATGCCATTATGAAAGGTGCTTACTTTAGGTATAGTCTTGTGATTGGCAGTTAACGTGATTAAGAGTTCTGAATAGATTCCTTGATTTGGATATTGCTTGGCAGGAAGTACCGTGTGGATGAGAGAAGCATCACTCTTTTTCACGTCACCGTCACCTCACATTCATTCTATGCACTGGGTCACCACTCCATAAATTCACTGGTTTAACAATTTCAGACTTTTCATGAAAAATCACATTCACCACACGTTCATTCTATGCACTTGGTCACCACTTCATACATTCACTGGTGTAACAATTTCAGACATTTCATGAAAAATCACATTCACCTCACATTCATTCTATGCACTGGGTCACCACTTCATACATTCACTGGTGTAATAATTTCAGACATTTCATGACAGATCACATTCACCTCACATTCATTCTATGCACTGGGTCACCACTTCATACATTCACTGGTGTAATAATTTCAGACATTTCATGAAAAATCACATTCACCTCACATTCATTCTATGCACTGGACCATCACTTCAAACAGTTCCACTTTTGTGTAACAATTTGCATGACATTTCCCTTTGAAAAAATCACATTCACCTCACATTCATTCTATGCACTGGACCATCACTTCATGCATTCACTGGTGTAATAATTCAGACATTTCATGACAGATCACATTCACCTCACATTCATTCTATGCACTGGGTCACCACTTCATACATTCACTGGTGTAACAATTTCAGACATTTCATGACAAAATACATTCACCTCAGATTCAATATATGCACTGGACCATCACTTCATACATTCACTGGTGTAATCATTTCAGACATTTCATGAAAAATTACATTCACCTCACATTCATTCTATGCACTGGACCATCACTTCATACATTCACTGGTGTAATCATTTCAGACATTTCATGACAGATCACCGTCACCACACATTCATGCTCTGCACTGGGTCACCACTTCATAAATTCACTGGTGTAACAATTTCACACATTTCATGAAAATCTGCTTTCTCCTACATTCATTCCTGGATATGCATTGTGGACCATTACCACTGTCTACTGTAATCAATTTTCTGAACATTTCATGAAAATCACATCTACATTTCACCTCTATCATTCATTCTATGCACTGGACCATCACTTCATAAATTCACTGGTGTAATAATTTCAGACATTTCATGAAAAATCACATTCACCTCACATTCATTCTATGCACTGGACCATCACTTCATAAATTCACTGGTGTAATAATTTCAGACATTTCATGAAAAATCACATTCACCTCACATTCATTCTCTTGCACTCGTCATATTGTACATTCACTTGGTATAATCATTTCCTTCACATTTCATTGAAGAAACTAATAAAATATAAACCAGCAATACCATGCAATTGTGGGTAAAAGCGTTGTTTTTTTTGTAATAAATGGTTTAATAAAGACATTATATGGCATGGCAATTAATGATCTCATGGATTGGTGAGTCTGCCCATACGTCATCTTATGGGCTCATGAATTTGATCTCTATCTCATGAATTCATTGACCAATAAATCATCTTTATTCATGGCTTTAATCACCTCCTCATGGCATCAGTGGTTTAAAGTCATACCATGCTCTCCTATGTAAAATCATTACCTCATATCATGCATAGCTCTAAACAGTGTCTCCTTTATGCATGAATCTTATATCAAAAACATCACTATCATTTAATCTGAATCACCATATCATTCATGGATCTACACATCATTCCACATCCGGTTCCACCTCATGAGTCCATGGGCCTAACCACAACCTCATGTATTCGTGGGACTAATTTAATTATCATGCATATATGTGTCTAATTGGATTTATTTGCAATCGTGATTGCAATTCCTAGAACGCACTTTTTAGGACACAATGTACTAAATGGAAAAAGAATGTTGATATGATTATAATGATGAAGAAGACTATTAAAATGACATAATGAAAAGACAGATAATGTATAATAGTGCATAGACAGATGGATATATATATATATATATATATATATATATATATATATATATATATATATATATATATATATATATATATATATATATATATATATATATATATATATATATTCTCACCCCCTCTTCCTCCTGTTCCTCCTCCTCTTTTGCTACATCTCTCCTTCCTTCCAACTCTTTTCATCCTCCTCCCTCTCTTCCTCCTCCTCTCTCTCTTCCTCCTCCTCTCTCTTTCTTCCTCTTCTTCTTCCTCCTCTTCCTCCTCCTCTCTCTCTTCTTCCTTTTCCTCCTCCTCTCTTTCTTCTTCCTCTTTCCTCTTTTACTAAGCGCCTCCCTAACCAACCTTATTTTCCCTTTCCTTTA
>NC_091576.1:696492-698992 GCF_042767895.1 Penaeus vannamei
ATATATATATATCTATGTATATATGTATAAATATATGCATATATATGTATATATGTATGTATGTATATACATACATACATATATATATATATATATATATATATATATATATATATATATATATATATATATATATATATATATATATATATATATATATATATATATATATATATATATATATATATAGCTTTAACGCATAATAGTAGGAAACATGAATTAGATTAAGTGAAATGACGCACATGCCATTCAAACCAAACGCAATATCACCCTTACGGAAATGATAATAGGAACAATAAATATCAATTATTCAATCCCTCTCTTCTCTCGGAGACTCGTATAAGTAAATAAATGAATGAGTAAGCAAAATCGAAGGATGAAGGAATAAATAGATAAGTAACCAATACGAATAACTACACAGAGGAACAAAAACAAAAACAAACAAATCAAGAAATAGTTAACAAATACAAAACAAGAACAAATAAATCAAGAATTACTGAACAATTAAAAAAAATAGTCAACAAATACAAAAACAAAAACAAACAAATCAAGAAATAGTGAACAAATACAAACAAATCAAGAAATAGTCAACAAATACAAAAACAAAACAAACAAATCAAGAAATAGTCAAGAAATACAAAGACGGAAACAAACAAATCAAGAAATAGTCAAGAAAAACAAAAACAAACAAATCAAGAATTACTGAACAAATACAAAAACAAAAATAAACAAATACAAACACCAAAAAAATAAAGAAATTGATAAAAAAAAACAAATACAAAAACAAAAACAAACAAATACAAACACCAAAAAAAAACAAATAAAGAAATAGATAAAAAAACAAATACTATAACAAAAACAAACAAATCACCAGACCGACAAATAAAGACGATAGAGAAAATCACAAACAAAACAAAACGAATAGAAAACGGAGGTCGAGTGCCTGACCCCTACAACCAATGGATGCTGCTTATCTCCGGGTTGCAGACGCTCTACTCCCTGTGATTCTCTCTAAAAGTGACTGATGCTTTCGTCTCAAGATCTTCACTATGACGTCACCTGATTGATCATCTACATGCTGGAGAGGAAGGTGTTCATCTTGTTCTTGAAGGGGGGGGGGGGTGATGCTGTTCTTGAGGTGTTCTGCCGTTCTCTCTTTCGCTCCCTTTTCCGTTCTCTTTCTCCTGTCTTGTTGTTGTTGAGTGAATGGGTCTATGTCTTTTTTTTTATTGATAAATATATTGAGATATAAATGGTTATGTGTGAATTGGTTGAAGTAGGAGGACGAAGGAGATTGAGAGAGAGAGGGAGAGGGAGAGAGAGAGAGAGAGAGAGAGAGAGAGAGAGAGAGAGAGAGAGAGAGAGAGAGAGAGAGAGAGAGAAACGATGAGAGAGAGAGAGAGAGAAGAGAGAGAAGGAGAGAGAAAGAGCGAGAAAGAAAGAGAGAGAGAGAGAGAGAGAAAGGGAGAGAGCGAGAGAGAAAGAGAGAGAGAGAGACAAAGAAAGAGAGAGAGAAAGACATAAATAGATAGATAAATAGAGACAGAGAAAGAGAGAGAGAGAGAGAGAGGAACAGAGAAAGCGAGAGACAGAGAAAAAGATAGACAAAGAGAAAGCGAGAAACAGAGACAGAGAGAAAGTCAGAAACAGAGACAGAGAGAAAGAGATAGACAGAGAAACAGAGAAACAGAGAGAAAGCGAGAAACAGAGACAGAGAAAAAGAATAAAAGAGAGAGAGAGCGAAGGGGCGGAAGCGGCAGTTCTAGCTCTCTCGCCCGCCCCGCCGTCGTGCTGCCTGCCCCTCCGCTGAGCACCTTCAAGATCTTGTTTACTTCCTCGGAGGTGGGGGATGGGCCGCCCCGGGGGGATTTGGAGTCACAGGCCGCAGGAGGGGAGGGAGATGATGGAAGGGGAAGGGGGGAGGGAGGGGGAGAAGAGGGGAAGGGGAGGGGAGGGGAGGAAAGGGTGGGGGAGGGAGGAAGGGAGGGGGAGAGGGAGGAGGGGGAGGGAAGGGAGAGGGAGGGGGTAGGTGGGAGGGGAGGTAGAAGGGGAGGGGGAAGGGTGGGGAGCAAGAGGGGGGAAGGAGGAGGGAGGGGGAGGAAGGGGGAGGGGGAGAGGAGGGGGAGGGGAGGTAGAAGGAAGGGAGGGGGAAAGGGAAGGGGAGGGGAGGTAGAGGAGGGTTGGAGGGGAAGGAGGGTAGAGGAGGGGAGGTGTAAGGAGGTATAAGGGGAAGGGGTGAGGAGGGAGGTAGAGGAGAGGGAGGTAGAGGGGGAAGAGAGAGGGAGGGGAAGGGTGGGGAAGGGAGGAGGAGGGGGGAAAGGGGGAGGGGAGGAGGAGGGGGAAAGGTGGGGGAGGTGGGAGGTGAGGGGAAGAGAAGAGAGTGAAAGGGAGGGAAAAGGAAAGACGAGGGAGGGGAAGGAGAGAGGGGGAAGTAGAGAGAGGAGGGTTAGGGAGGGGGTAGAGAGGGAAAGAGGGAGGGAGGAGGGAGGGGAAGAGGGAA
>NC_091576.1:706492-718992 GCF_042767895.1 Penaeus vannamei
AAAGAGAAGAGAAGAGGCCCAGAGAAGAGAGACCCAGGAAAAAGGGGGGGGAGAGAGGGAAGAAGAAACGGGGGGGGGGGAAAGAGAGAGAAGAGAGAAGAAAGAGAGGAAAGAAGAAGAGGGGAAAGAGAGGAGAGGAGGGAAGAGAGAGAGAGAGAGAGAGAGAGAGATGGATTACCGGCCGGATGCGAGGACCTCAAGCTCGTAACCAATTCTCGAAAAGATGGTGATGCTGCTGCTCTCGATAATGACAATGATGGTGAAGACGAGCTCTGCAGTGACTGATGATGATGATGTTGACATTAACGATACGAAGGAGATGAGGCTGACTGGGAGGCTGTTAGGCTGTTACAAAGCGGTGATTTACTCGACGGTTGTTGTTGAAGGAAATGAAGTCAACAGGAGACGACTGTTAAGGCGATACGACCTCGTAATCACAGGCTAAATTGGACCATATCATCCAATTTCATTTTTTCGTTTCGCTCGACGCGCCGGGTGTAATACGTCTTATATATAAATCTTATTTATCTATTTCTCTCTCTCTTTTCTTTCCTTTCGTAAATTGAATTAATGTCGTTAAATATAATTAAGAAAATGCGTTAAATTTAATCCTGGGGGAGGTTACCCGAATTGGAAAACGGAGGTGGAAGGGGGGGACTAAAGAAATGGATGAAGAGACGGAACGGATAACAACCCACAGGAGGAAATATAAGATTGCGATGAAAACACCACTTAACTGCACTTAACTCTCCGTCATATATCATGAACTCTTGTACATCAAATAGATAATAAACATTAGCATTCTCTCATATACACAGCAAGCTTACAATATTGGTCGTTTTTAAATAATAATAATACAAAATATGGATATTAATGACAGTGACAAACATGATGACAGTAATAATGAGAACAATGATGATGATGATGATACTCTTACTAATAGTAATGATTATGATAATAGCAACAATATTAATGACAAAAAATAAACAGCGGTCATAACAATGATAATAAAGATAATAGGAATGTTAATAACCAGGATGATAATAACAACAATAATGATAATGATAGATGTAATAATGAAGATGATAATAATTATCATTGTTATCATCATTACAATAATAATAATGGTAATATTAATATGGAACAACAAGAACAACAATAACAACAATATAACAATTAATTACAATAATAATGATAGTAATTATGATGATAACAATAATAATGATATGAAAAATAATTATGATGATAATGATTATAATTATAATAATGATAATAATAATAATGATAATAATAACAACAATAGTAATGATAATGAAAACGATAATAATAGCAATGATTATGATGAATATAATGATACTGATGATAATAACAATAATAATAAGGCTAATTATGATAACGATTATTGTCATAATCAAATAACAAATATAACAACAACAAAAATAATGACAAGAAGAACAGTAGATAAACAGATAAAGATATAATTATAATATATAGCAAGAATGATAATGCTAATAATAATAATGATTATAACAATGATGATGACAACACTACTACTACTACTACTAATAAAAATAATGATAATAATATTAATATTGATAATAGAAATTTAAATGATAATAATAACAATAATGATAAGGATAAAAATGATAATGATAATAATGACAATAAAAATGATAACGATAATTATAATAATAATAACAACAATAACAACAACAACAACAATAATAATGATAGCACATATGATGTTAATAACAGTACTAACAATAATAATAATAACAACAATGATAATAACAACGATGATAATAGCAAAGATGATACTAATAATAACAGTAGCAATGATAATGATAGTCATAATAACAATATAATAGTAATAGTAAAAATATCAGTAATTGTAATAGCAATAATTATGATGACAATAATGATAATAGTTACGATGATAATGATGATAATGACAATTCTAAGGATAAAAACGATAATGATAATGATAGTATTATTAATAATAATGATGATGATGACAATAAAGATGACAAAAATGATAATAATCATAATAATAATAACAATAGTAGTAATGGTAATGATAGTAACAATAATATTGATAGCAATATTAATAACAACAACGGTAATTATAATGATAAAAGGTGGCAATGCTAACAGCATTGCTATCATAATTTCATTATATCATTAGTAATATTAATAATCATAATAGCAGTAATTATTTGGCCTCACTAATTGTGTTGATCATTATCCTTGTTGATGATATTATTGCTATATTTGTTATAATTATTATCGGTGTTGCTGCAGCCATTTTTATCATTATTAGATTTATTGTTATATTTTCATCATCTTTTTTAATGTCATAGAAAAAAAAGAAAAGAAAAGAAAAAAAAAATATATATATGTATATATATATATACATATATATATATATATATATATATATATATATATATATATATATATATATATATATATATATATATATATATATATACACTCTCGTATAATGAGTTCTCCACCCTTCACCCCGCCCCCCACAAGACCCCATCCCCCCCGCATTCCCCTCAACCACCTTGCAACAACCCAAAAAATTAATCTTTGCAATAAGTACATTACTCTCCCTCCCTCCCTCCTCCATTCTTAATCCCCCTCTTCTCTCCTATCCCCACCAACGTCGTGTCTCTCGCCCTTTTCTCCCTCTCTCTCCTCCCTCTCCCCCTTCTTCCCTATTTCTTAAACTTTTTACCTAGACCTTTCTTTTCTTCCCCCTTCTCCCCTCTCCTATTCCTCTCCCTCTCCCTCTCAACCACTCTTTCACTTTCCTTCCTCCTCCCTTTCTTTCTCTCCCCCTCATTCACTCATCCCTCATCTCCCGTTCGTTAACTCTCTCCCCCATCTTCTGCATTCTCCCCATTCTCCTTCCTCTCCTCCTCTCCCTCTCCTCCTTCTTCCCCCTCCCCTCCTCCACCCCCCTCTTTTCTCCCCTCCTCTCCCTATCCCCCATCCCTACCCCCCATTCTCCTTCCTCCCTCTTTCTCCCTCTCTCTCCTCTCCCCCCCCTCACCTCCCCCTTTTCTCCCCTCCCCTCTATCCCCCATCCCTACCCCCCATCCTCCTTCCTCCCCCTTTCCCTCCCCTCTCTCCTCTCCTTTCCCCTCCCCCCTCCCCCTCACTCCCCTCCCTTTTTCTCCCCTCTCCCCTCCTACCCCCATCCCCCCATCCTCCTTCCTCCCTCCTCTCCCTACCCCCCTTTTTCCCCCTCCCCTCCCCCTCACTCCCCCCCCCTGTTTCTCCCCTCCCTACCCTCTCCCCCATCCCCCATCTCCCCATCCCCCCTCTCCCCCCCCCCCCATCTATGCATTAATATAAGCCTCTTAACGCAACTTACTATCTTTATTTAGATTGATGGAACTTTTCGAATCGGACGAATTCAAGTCCGGTCGAAGAAACGGCCTTCTGCGCCGGAGAAAGTTCCTAAGCTCTGAAATATACTGATGCTGGAGAGGCTCGGATGCTGCGCTGGGTGAGGCCGGTGCCGAGATGAGGAGCAACGCGATGCTGACAGCACGAGAGAGAGAGAAAGGAGGGAGAGAAAAATGATACGGTGCGCCGCCGCCATCTTTGATGGTTTTATTATCGTTTCCTCTGTTCGTTGTTGTTATTGTTTATTTCTTTTACTTTGGGGTTATTTGTTATTGTTTGATTTCTGTTTTCTTTTATTTTCATTTATATTTTCTTTTCTTTTCTTTTGTGTCTGTATAACGGTATTTTTTTTCCTTTGTATTTTCTTATTGTAACTATGTTTTTTTTTTATATCTATTTTTTTTCCTATTATCTTTATCATCGTTTCCTTATTCTCATCTTCATTCTTCTTGTCACTCTTCTTTGTTACCATTGTTATCAGTCTTTATTAAGAAATGATATTTTCATCTTCGTCTTTGCTTTTTGGCTCAGGATTTTATTTTACTTTGCATTCTTTCTTGGAAGAAATCTTAACCCTGTTTTGTTTTATATTACACACGCTAACAAACATACAAACATACGCATAAACACACACACGCATAAACACACACACACACACACGCATAAACACACACACGCGCATAAACTCACACATACATACACGCACGCATAAACACAAACACACACACATCCGCGCATAAACACACACAAACGTATAAACACACACACACGCATAAAATCACACATACACACGCGCACGCATAAACACACACGCATAAACACAAACACACACACACACACACACACATATACACACACACTTAAAAAGACAAAGTCTATCTCTATCTGCTAATCTATCTATACTGTATATCTGTGTCTTTATCCACCTATGTATCTATCTATCTATCTAGCCATCTATCAATTTATCTATCAACCTAGCTATCTAGCTATCATTCTAGCTATCAATCTATCTATCTAGTTAACAATCTATCTATCTATCTGTCTATTAATCTATCTATCAATCGACCATGAGCACAACCAACACCTTTAACCTCCCCTACCCCCCCCTCCCCATCGCCTTCCTCCTCTATCCTTAAGAAGGGGGGGAGAGGAGAGAAGAGGGAGGGGGGAGAGGGGGAGGGAGGAGGTAAAAAAGGGGGGTGAGGGGGGAAAGGGGGGGGAGTGAAAAGGGGAGGGGGAGAAGAGGGGTGAGGAGGGGTGGAGGGAAAGAAGAGGGGGGGGTGAGAGGGAGGAACAAAAGGGGGTTTGGGAGGGGGAGAAGAGGGTGGGGGGGAAAGGATGGGGGAGAAGAGGGGGGGGAGTGAGGGGGGAGTGGAGAATTAACATTACCTATCCCATCCCTTTATTCCCCTTAAATAAGTATCCTTATCCGTCCCTTTATTACGGAGTAACAGCACCAAACGACAAATATCCATCCGTGAATTAAATACCCAAATATATATCTTTTTGCGGAATTAATGTCCCGTCTTCTCAGTGATGAAGATTTCCTGCGAATCATCTCGAATTGTCTTTGAAGAAATCATAATTTCTGATTCCTCTCCTGAGTGAGAGCGTGTCCTGTGTACTTCCATGTCGTAAGGTAGGAAATGGACTACTTTATGGCGTGATTAACGACCTAATGATCGCCGGGGAATGTTCTGTTATTGTAGGGTTGGTTTTGGTTCTGGTCTTTTACCACCTCTTCTCTTTTATTCTATCTCGTCTCTTTCTTTTCTCTTGTTTTCCTTGTCTCTCTGTCTTTCTCTTGATTTTTTTATTGCTAATTCCCTTTTTCTATGAATGTTGAGTTTGTTTGTTTATGTTTGTGTGTTTTTGTCTGCTTTTTTTATACAAGTGTTGCTTAAGAGAGTGTCACACTAGCACTTTTTCCGTAATTTTTTTGACAATTTTCCGAAATGTTGTCCATTTTTGAGTGAATTGTCAATTTTCCACTCAGACGATAATGATCGTTTCTGTCTGAAAACCTTTCCGTCAACTTTTTCAGCCAAGCATAGTCAAATCAAGAGCTATATTCGAGAATGTTTGTATTTATGTTAAATAAAATTGTCAAAAAAATTGATGGAAAAAGTGCTAGTGTGACAGCGCCTTTTACTTGTTTGTATTTATGCTTTTTGTTTGTTTGTTTGCCTTCTTGTTGTTTTTTGTGTTTATGATTTATGTTTGTTTGTGCTTATATATATTTTTTTCTGTGTGTGTTTATGATTTATGTTTGTTTGTGCTTATATATATATTTTTTTGTGTGTGTTTATGATTTTCTTTGTTTGTGTTTTTGTTGACTTGTTTATTTGTTTTTTTAAATGCAACATGGTGAAGTTGAGGAAGAGGAGGGGGAAAAGGAACATTTATTCTCCATTGCTCTTACTCTCTCTATCTCTTACTCGTCCCTCTTCCTCTCACTCTTACTCGCTCTCAATCCTCTTCCATTTCTCTAATCCTCCTTCTCTTCCTCTCTCCCCCTTTCCCTAACTCTCAAATTTTCTCATTCTCTATCTTTCGCTCAATCTTTTTTTTCAGTCTCAGTCTCTCTCTCTTTCCCTCTCTTTCTCTCCTTTCCCCTTTCTCCCCTTTGCTCTCAACCTCCCGCTCTTTCTTCTCCCTCTCCCCCTTTATTCTCTGTCTCTCTCCTTTTCTCTTCTTTTTCCCTCCTCCCTCACTCTCAGCTTCTCTTCTTTTTCTTTCTTTCTCTCTTCTCTCTCACTCTCCCCCACCTTCCTTCTCCTTCTCACCATCTTCGCTTCATTTTCTCTCACCTTCCCTCTATTTCTCTCCCTCTTCCCTTCACTCTCCCTCTTCTTCTCTCCTTCTTTCCCTTCCTCTCACTCTCTCTCTCTCTCACCTTCCCCTTTCACTCTCTCTCCACTCCCTCCCACTCCTTCCTCTCCCTGTCTCTCTCTCCCTCTCTCCCTCTCTCCCTTTCTCTCTCCCTCCCTCCTCACTCTCCCTCTTTTCCCTCCTCCTCTCTCCCTCTCCCTCTCTCCCTCTTCCCTCACCCTCTCTCCCTCTCTCCCCTCCCTCCTCCTCTCCTCTCTCCTCTCTCCCTCATTTCTGCTCTCCCTCCCTTTCCCTCCTTGCCTCCCTCGCTCTCCCTATCACTTTTTAATCTGAAATACCAATTACTTAAGACTATTTACAGATCCGCCGTCAACAAACCGAACAAGTTGATCAGGCAACTACAGCAACGAGGCTCAGCAACCAGCACTCAGGGGGAAGGGAAAGGGCCCAGCTTACTCGACCTCTATAACACGGATGCACCCAACTTGGCGGGATCTCCTGCAGGAGGTGTGTGGGGGAAAAAAGACAGGGAAAAGAGAAGCGAATAGGGGAAAAAATTTGGGTAGGAGCGAGTGCAGGTAAGAGAGAGAGAGAGAGGTAGGGGGGGATGGGTGGGTTGGGGAGGGAGAGAGATAGAGGGGTAGGGAAATGGGGATAAGGAGGAAGGGAGAGGGAAAGAGTAAGTAAGAAGGAGGGACGAAGAGAGAAAGAATGAGAGAGAGAGAGATAAGGAGAAAGCGAGTGTGTGTGTGTGTGTGTGTGTGTGTGTGTGTGTGTGTGTGTGTGTGTGTGTGTGTGTGTGTGTGTGTGTGTGTGTGTGTGTGTGTGTGTGTGTGTGTGTGTGTGTGTGTGTGTGTGTACACGTGCTTGTGTGTGTTCGTTTGTATGCGCATATGTGTGCGCATGTGTGTATGAGTATGTGTGCATTTGTGCTTGCAACTGTGTGTGGGTATGTGTGCATTTGTGTGCGCATGTGTGTGTGCATTTGTGTGCGTATGTATGTATGTGTATAGAAAAAGAACATCGGATGACTGAACACAAATGAAGACTAAGAACAGACAGACATACCTACAACCAAATCGACAGAGGAGACGAAACAGAAATGGCGACAGATAACCCCGTTCTCACAATCAAACCCTTTCCACTGGGTTTAGAAATCATTTGTCTCCCTTTCCCTCCCCCTTTCCTTCCTCCCCCATCATCGCTTCTTTGTAGCTCCTCCTTCTTTATTAGTCCCCTCCTCCGCCCCCCCCCCCCCGCCCACCCCCCATCCTCCTTCCACGCCAGGTATATTTTCCAGTCATTTTTTTCTTCCTCTAGCCAGGCGTTCCTCCCTCCACTATCCCCTCTTCTCCCTCTCTTTCTTACTCTTTCACCTTCTTCTTTCCCTTTTTCTATTCCTCTTCTTCCTCTTTCACTCTCTTCTTCCTCTCTTTCTTTCTCTTTCTGCCTCTTTTTATTCTTTTTGTATTCCTCTTCTTCCTCTTTCATTCTCCTCTGTCCTCTTCTCCCTCTCTTTCTTACTCTTTCACCCTTTTCTCTCCCTTTTTTCTATTCCTCTTCTTCCTCTTTCATTCTCCTCTGTCCTCTTCTTCCTCTCTTTCTTACTCTTTCACCCTTTTCTCTCCCTTTTTTTATTCCTCTTCTTCCTCTTTCACTCTCTTCTTTCTTTGTTCTTTTATTCCTCTTCTTCCTCTCTCCCCTCTCTCTTTTTCCTTTCATTTCTCTTCCTTATCTTCATCCTTTTTTCTTTGTCTTCCTCTCTTCTCACCTCTCCTCTTCCTTTTTCTTGCTCCCTCTTTATTCTATTGCCCTTCTCTGTCCCTCCTCTTTTCTTCCTATTCCTCTGTTCTCCCAATTATTTAATTTTTCCCTTTCCCTCATACCTTCTTCTTTCCCCACCCTCGCCTGTCCTTTCTCTCCATTTCCTCCTCTCTTCCTTCTCTCATCTTCATCTTTCCCTTTCCCCCTTTCCATCCCTCCCCCATTCCCTTCCCCATCCCCCAACCCTCCATATACCCCCATAATTTACATTTTCCCCCAAGCCTTTTCCCACCCCTCCACATCCCCCCTAAGTGCTTCCATTCCCCCCATCTCTCTCTCCACATCCTCCAACCCTCCACTTTCCCCTTCCCCCAGCCCTCCACATCCCCCCTCATCCTTCCCATTAACCCCTTCCCCAGCCCTCCAAATCCCCCTCCAGAACTCTCTCTACACCCCCTAACCCCTCAGATTTTCCCCCAACCCCCCTTCCCCCCAACCCCCCAAACCCCAAAATTTCCCCCAAATCCCCCCCATCCCCCCAAATCCCCCCTTTTCCCCCATCCCTCTGCCCCATTCCCCCCCAACCCCCTTTCCCCCCCATCCCCCAAATCCCCCCCTCCCCATCCCTCCGCATTTCCCCCTAAACCCCCCTTCCCCCCATCCCCAAATCCCCCCCAAACCCTCCCGGGTATTTTCCCCCTAACCCCTTCCCCCCATGCCCCAAATTCCCCACCCCACATCCCCCCAACCCTCCGCATTCCCCCCCCCCCCCACCCCCCCATGAGAGCGCTGGTGTCAAAAAGCGAGCGCCTCGAGAGGGTGAAGAAAAGAAAGCTATAAGCCTCCACCTCCTCCAACTTCGGGGCGAGAGTCGGATTTTTCCCCCAATTGTTTTTGTCAACTTCAGATGCACTCGAGGATTTTCCCCGCTGCAAGTTACGGATATTTATGAGGATTTGAGGAGGGGGCGGGGAGCGAAAGGTGCGGGGGTGGGGGGTGAGGAGAGAGGAGGGGCGAAAGGTGCGGGCCTGGGAAATTGAGGGTGAAGAGGTTTGGAGGAGAGATGAAAGGGCCGCCTGGGAAGTGAGGGAAGATGAAGGGAGGGGGAGTGAAAGGTGGAGGGAGGAGACGGGAGGGAGGAGGAGGAGGGAGAGACGGGAGGAGGAGGAGGAGGGGAAAGAGACGAGGAGGAGGAGGAGGAGGATGAGGAGGGAAATGAGGGTGAGGGGCGGGAACGAAAAAGGTGTGCTTTGGGAGGGGGTGGGGAGGGGGCAGAGGAGGAGGAGGAGGAGAGGAGTAAAGGGGTGGGGGGGGTGGGGGGCAGGGAACGAAAGGTGCGCCTGGGGGGGAGGGAGTGAAGAGGGCAGAAGAAATGAGGAGGGAGGGGAAGGAGGAGGAGAAGGGAGGTAAAGGAGGAGAAGAAAGGAGGAGGGGGAATAAAAGGGGGGGGGGAGGGGAGGGAAACGGGGACGGAGGAGGAGGAGGAAAAAGGAGGAGGAGGAATAAGAGAGGGGGACAGGGCAGAGAGGGAAAGGAAAAAGGGGAGAGGATGTTTGGTGGAAGTGAGGGGAGGGGGAAGGAGGGGATGGAGATAGTAAGAAGGAGGGAGGAGGAAGGAAGGAGGAAAGGTAGAAACAAGAAGGATTTGGGATGAGTAGAACGAGAGATAAGGAAAACAAGTGGTAAGAGAAGATAGGGAGGAACAAAGAGAAAGGGAGAGGGAAGAGAGACATAAGAAGGAGGAAGGAGGAAGGGTAGGAGGAGCAGGAAGGTAAGAAGAAAGAAGGAGGACAAACAGAAGGAGGCAGAACAAAAGAGAAAGGAGAAGGAAGGAGAGGAGTAATAAGAAGGAGGAAGAGGAGGAAGGGTAGGAGAAGCAGGAAGGATAGACAGAGGGACAAAACAAAAGGGAAGGACGAAGAAAGAGGAGGGCAGAAGAAAAGAGGAGAGCGACGAGTGAGAAGGCAGAGTGAGAAAAAAGGGTTGGAGGAGGAGGGGAGTGGGGGTGCAGCCTCAGGAACGGGAGTATGAGAGGGGGGGGGGGGGTTGCAGCCTCAGGATCTTGGGAGGAGGGGGAGGGGGGGGGGGTAGATGTTCTCTGGAGCACCTGTTTATTATTAATGACAAGAGGGAGGAGGCTGTGAGATCTCCCTTGTGCATTTTTCCCCTCCTCTTCCCCTTTTTTTCTTCTTTAATGTCTGATCTTTCTCTCTTTCTCATTCTTTTTTTTCCTCTCTCTCTCTCTCTCTCTCTCTCTCTTTCTTTCTAACCCTTACTTTCGTTCTCGAGCGGCGAGGGGGGTTGAAAAATACGTAAGAGGCTATATGTCTTCGGGGAAGATCTTGAAAACGGATACGTTCCTACTGGAAAAAAAGTAAAAAGAAAAAAAAAAGAAAAGTGAAAAAGAATACGAATGGAAAAAGCAGCCATGATGGTTTTTCGGGATTTTTTTTTTCCCTTCAAACTCATACGCGGGACGCAGAAGAAGAGGAGAAGGTGAGGGAGGGGAAGGAGGGAAGAGGGTGGAGGGAGGGAAAAAAGGTGAGGAGGAGGAGAAGAGGAAAGGGGGAAAGGGAGGTGAGGAGGGAAAAGGTGAGGGGAAATGAGGAGGAAAGGGAGAGGAAAAGGGGAAAGGGGGGAAAAAAGGGAAGGTGAGGGCGGGAAAAGGGAAAGTGAGGAGGGGAAAAGGAGGGGAAATGAGGAGGGAAGGAGAGGACAGAGAGGGGGAAGAGACGGTGAGGGAGGGAAAGGGGGGAAAAGGGTGAGGGGAGGAAAAGGAGGAAAAAGGTGAGGGGAGGGAAAGGTGAGGGATGGAAGGAGGAGAATGTGAGGAGGGGGAAAAAAGGTAAGGGAGGGAAGGAAAAGGCAAGGAGGAGAGGGAGAGGGAAGGGACGGAGCGAAAAGAAAGAGAGGGAAGGTGGAAAGAGGAAGGGAAAAAGGTGAAGGGGGGGAGGGAGAGGAGAGGAATGAGAGAAAGGAAGACAAGGAAGGTGAGGGGAAGGAAAAGGTAAAGGAAGGGAAAGAAATGAAGGAGGGAATAAGAGAAAGGAGGTAGCGAAAAGGTAAGGGGAAGAAAGAAAGGGAAGGAGAGAAAGGAAAAGAGGGAAAGGGAGGGAAAGAAGGGAAGGAAGGGATGACAGAACGGAGGGAGCGAAAGGAAGGGAAGGAAGGGAAGAAGAGAAAGGCAGAGAGGGAAGTGTAATAAGGGAAAGAAAGAGAGGGAAGGTGAGGGGATGGAGAGGATAAGGACGAAGGAAAGGAAGTAAGGAGTGAGTGAGAGAAACAAGGAAGCGAAAGGAAGAAGAGAAAGGAAAGGAAAAGAAGAGAATAAAAAGGAAAAAAGAAAGAAAGAAAGAAAGTGAAATATATATATATATATATATATATATATATATATATATATATATATATATATATATATATATATATATATATATACATATATATATATATATATATATATATATATATATATATATATATATATATATATATATATATATATATATATATATATATACATATATATATATATATATATATATATATATATATATATATATATATATATATATATATATATATATATATATATATATATATATATATATATATATATATGTATATATATATATATATATATATATATATATATATATATATATATATATATATATATATATATATATATATATACATATATATATATATATATATATATATATATATATATATATATATATATATATATATATATATATATACATATATATATGCATACATACATATATATGCAAAGAAAGGAGAACAAGATCCAACACACAAGAAAATAAAAGTACGAGAAAAGGTGCCATCTGAAAGCACAAAAATCTCTTCAGCCAAACGGACAGACGAAGAAAAAAAGAAAAAAAAATGAAAATGAAATAAGTCTGAGATGTTTCTGTCAGGTCACTATACCAAAAGGGGCGACAGAGGAAGACGAAGAAGGAAGAGGGAAAGAAGAGAAGGAAGGAGAAATGAGACAGAATTACCTCGTCGCTTGAAGGTGCGTCTTATCGCTGACTACAACGTAAAACTTTGTTAATACCAAACCTAGTAAAAGCTTTGAAATTATTTAGCTATATATATATATATATATATATATATATATATATATATATATATATATATATATATATATATATATATGTATGTATGTATATATACACATATATTTATATGTAAATGACTATATAAACTGCCATTACAGAGAAGCCAGAGAGCGCAGAATGAAACCCGCCCTTATCAACGCTCCTTTATCAACAGCTGCTACAAAATTGTTCTGTAAACCTGCCTGAATGTTAAAATCTAATACACCAATAGAATCCAGCTTGAAAATAACTTAGAACAAGTAGAAATGAACAATTTGTAAGTGAAGTATTCTTAAACGGAGGTCGGATATAGAGCAGATCATCATGGGTCCTGAATTCTGCATCCATTTTAGT
>NC_091576.1:726492-733992 GCF_042767895.1 Penaeus vannamei
TTCCCTCCCTTCTTCACTTGTTCCCACTCTCCTTCTCTCTCCCTCTTACATTCTCTGTCTTATCTGTTAATTATTATTTTTTTTTTCGTCTTCCCTGTTTAGTTCCTACCTCTTCTTATATTTCTTTCTTCTCTACTCCCTTTCTTCTTCCATCCCCTATTTCGTCTTCCCTCCTTCCTCCTCCCTCTTCCGTCAACGTCCTTACCCCTTTATCCCCTCTTAGTCCTCCCCCCTCCTGTCGCACCCCTTCCCCTCCCCCACCTCCTCCTCAGACACAGAGTCTTCCCCCTCCTTTGCCTTCACAAATACTTCCTCCCCTCTCCTTCCTCTGCGGGACCGTCCCCTCCCTCCCCCCTTCCATCCGTCTCCTTCCCCCTTTCCCCTCACTCCATCCGTTCACTCCCCCTTTTCCCTCTCTCCATCCGTCTCCTTATCCCCCTCCCCCCCCTCTTCCATCCGTCTCACTTCTTCCCCCCCCTTCCCTTCCTCCTCCGGTAGCCCTTCCCTCTCTTAAGCATGCAATCTTTTTTTCTCTCTCTCTTTCTCTCCTCACACACTCTTTCTCTCTCTCTCTCTCTCTCGAACTTTTTTTTCTCTCTCTCTCTCTCTAACTTTCTCTTTCTCTCTCTCTCTCTCTATCTATCTATCTATCTCTCTATCTCTCTCTCTCTCTCTCACTCTCTCTTTCTCTCTCTCTCTCTCTCTCTCACTTTCTCAGTTTCACTTTCTTACTTTCTTTTTCTCTTTCTCTCTCTCTCTCTCTGTAAAGGGTGATTACTTGTTATGTTGTTCGCTTTCATTCTCTATTTATTTTTCATCTGTTTCTGTGTAATCATCATCATCATCATCATCATTATCATCTTCGTACCCATCCTCTTCCTCTTCTTCGTCATCCCCTCTTCCTTTCTTCTACTTCGTAATGTTCTTTGTCTTCTTTATCTTATATTTATTGTTTTTTGTTATTGCTATTGTATCTTACTATCATCATTATCATCAATTTTATTATTGTTAATAAAATTTTGTTAGTTATCATTGTTTCTGTTGTTATATTCATTATTATCACTATTTTCATTATTACTTTTGTTATTGTTATGACTATATTGCTGTTTTCATTAAAACAATCATTAATGTCATCTTTAATACTATTATTGATATTGTTATGATATTTTTGTTATTGTTATCATCTTCATCATTATGATTGTTATCATTATCATTATCAGTATCATTGTTATTATAATTGTTGTTGTAATTGTTATCATCATCAACATTATTATTATCATTATTATCATTGTTACTACTCTTATTGTCACATTTTATCAATATCACTTTTATCATTGTTACTATCACTATTGTCATCATTATTATTAATATTTATCATTATCACACACACACATTGTATAGATGTACACACACACACACACACACACACACACACACACACACACACACACACACACACACACACACACACACACACATATATATATATATATATATATATATATATATATATATATATATATATATATATATATATATATATTTATACACACACACACACACACACATATATATATATATATATATATATATATATATATATATACATACATATATATGTATATATATATATATATATATATATATATATATATATATCTATATATATATATGTATATATATGTATATATATGTATCTATATATATATCTATATATATATATATCTATATATATATATATATATATATATATATATATATATATTTATTTATACACACACAAACACACACACACACACACACACATATATATATATATATATATATATATATATATATATATATATATATATATTGTTATATATATATATTGTTATATTCATCACTATTTTCATTATTACATTTGTTGGGGAAAGAGAGAGAAACGAAGAGAACCAGAGGAGAGACAAGGGGGGGGAGGGGGAGGGGGGGGGCGGGGGGGCTTGGTTGCAGGTCTTTGCAATGCACGATATATCTCCTCCTCCCCGCAGAAGTGTTGCATCTGAGACCCCGTCCATAATTAAGGTTTTGTGATAACTACAATTACGCGGAGTTATCAGAAGTCAACATGAGTAAATTAATGGCATTTTGGGGGGAATGTTATTACTCCTAGGGAAGGGGTGGGGGGGGGAGTGGGGGAAGGGGAGGGGTGGGGGGAGGGGGAAAGGGGAGTGGGGGTAGAGGGGAGGGAGGGGAAAGGGGGAGTGGGGTGGGGGGAAGGGGAGTGTCGGGGAGGGGGAAAAGGGGAGTGGGGGTAGAGGTTGGGGGGGGGGAGGGGGAGTGTGGGTAGAGGGGGGGGAAAGGGGGAGTGTGGGTAGAGGGGAGGGGAAGGGGAAGGGAGGTTAGGGGAGATGAGGGAGGGGGTAGGGAGTAAGGGTAGAGGGAGAAGGAAATGGGGGGAGGGGTAGAGGGAGGGGGGGGAAGAGAAAGTGGGAAAGGAAAAGGAAAATTTAGGGAGAGGGAAAGAAGGAAAAGGGAAGTAGGGATGGAGGGAGGGAAGGGGATGGGAGGGAGAGGAAGAAGGGGAAGAGGTAAGTTAAGAAAAGGAAGACGAGGAAGGAAAAAGGAAAAAGAAGCATGGGAAGAGAGGATGAGGAGGGAAGACAGCAAAGCAAGCGAAAGGAGAAAGAAGAAGAAGAAAAGATAAAGGAGGAGGCGAAGGAAGAGCGAGAAATTATCACTTTGTGTCTTTGTTTTCCCCTCTCATTGCTGTCGCGTTTCACTGTCTCACTTTATTTATCTATTTATCTATTTATCTATCTATTTATTTATTTTTTTATCCTCGTTTTATGAACTTCGTAAAATTCCCATCGTGTCTCTGTTGAATAATGAATCTATTTTCTGTTTACTTAACAGAAAATAGAAAATAAATAGGGTACAACGCGAGGGGGGGGGGGGATAAGTGGGCATGCGAAAGTGAGGGGGAGGGTGGGGAGTGGCATGCGAAAGTGAAGGGGAGGGGGAATGGGTATGCGAAAGTGAGGGGGAGTGGCATGCGAAAGTGAGGGGGGGAGGCATGCGAAAGTGAAGGGGAGGGGGTTAGTGGGCATGCGAAAGTGAGGGGAGGGGAGTGGGCATGCGAAAGTTAGGGGGAGGGGGGTGGCATGCGAAAGTGGGGGGAGGGGGAGTGGGTATGCGAAAGTGAGGGGAGGGGAAGTGGGCATGCGAAAGTGAGGGGTGGGGGGGGTTATGGGCATGCGAAAGTGAGGGAGGTGGGGGGAGGGCATGCGAAAGTGAGGGGAGGGGGGGAGTGGGTAGGCAAAGGAGGGTAAGTGGGGTAGCGGTGGAAGAGAGGGGGTTGGGGGTGAGTGGGGAAGAGAGAGGGTGTAGGGGCGTGTCAGAGGGGCTGTGAGGGGGTAAAGAGGGGTTGCAAGGAGGGGGAGGGAGAGTATAAGTGGGGAGATAACGTGATAGGGGGGGGTGGGGGGGGTCAAATTAAGGAAGTAAAAAACAGTCCTTATGAATTCTTGACATAAGGAATTGATAAGAAATATAATTCTGTGTTCAAAAAAGACCAATAATGATAAGGGCGACGACAGTGCTTTCGTTACCATTATTCTTATCAATGATAAAGACGATAAGAACAAAACGTAAAGAAATCGTAAAAGAACTTATAACAAGAACCCCTTGCAAATACCGTTAATAAACATCACCCATTACCATCAGAATATCTCCATTAACAGCGGAGAAGAGAAGAACAAATAGATAATGGCAAGACGCTAACAAGAACATCAAGAGAATGATGACGCAATCACGAACAGGAACAATTGCGACAAAATCAACAATAACAACAATGGCAAACTCATTATACAAATCATTATATCTTGCAACCAATGGCAATGAGCTTTCCTCAAGCACGCATGCGCACATGTAAGCGGGGATGCACACACACATACGCGAATGTACACTCAAACATACGCACATCTGTACATATGCATATACTCCTATACACATACGCACACACTCACACACACATACACACACACACACACACACACACACACACACAAACAAACAAACATAATCACACACACACAAACAAATATACATAATCACACACACACACAAACACAAACAAACATAATTCACACACACAAACAAACATAATTCACACAAAAAACATACATAATCACATACACACACACACGCTAACAAACATAATTCACACACACACACACACACACAAACAAACATAATTAACACAAAAAACATACATAATCACATACAAACACACACACTAACAAACATAATTCACACACACAAACGAACATAATCACACACACACACACACACAAACAAACCTAATCACACACACACACACACACACAATCAAACATAATCACACGCATTTACTCACGCAATTACGCAAGACCCCAAGACATGGCTGAGTGACGTCATAACGCAACAGGAATTTGGAAAAGCAATTGGCTGGAAATGATCGGGGGGGGGGGTAGAGAGCATGGAGGGGGGAGTAGAGAGCATGGGGGGAGTAGAGAGCATGGGGGGAGGAGAGCATGGGGGGAGTAGAGAGCATGGGGGGGGGGGAGTAGAGAGCGTGGGGGGGGAGAGAGCATGGGGGGGAAGAGATGGGGGGAGTAGAGAGCATGGGGGAGAAGAGAGCATGGGGGGGGGGAGAGAGAGAGGGGGGGGAGTAGAGAGCATGGGGGGAGTAGAGAGCATGGGGGGAGTAGAGAGCATGGGGGGGGGAGTAGAGAGCATGGGGGGAGAAGAGAGCATGGGGGGGGAGTAGAGAGCATGGGGAGAAGAGAGCATGAGGGGGGAGTAGAGAGCGTGAGGGAGGGGAGTAGAGAGCATAGGGGGGAGTAGAGAGTTAGAGGGGGGAGTAGAGAGAGCATGGGGGGAGTAGAGAGCATGGGGGGAGTAGAGAGCGGAGGGGGGAGTAGAGAGCGTGAGGGGGAGTAGAGAGCATGGGGGGAGAGAGAGCATGGGAGTAGAGAGCATGGGGGGGGAGTAGAGAGCGCGAGGGGGGGAGTAGAGAGCATGGGGGGAGTAGAGAGCATCAGGGGGAGTAGAGAGCATGGGGTGGGGAGTAGAGAGCATGGGGGAGTAGAGAGCATGGGGGGAGAAAGCATGGGGGGAGAGAGAGCATGGGGGGAGTAGAGAGCATGGGGGGAGTAGAGAGCATGGGGGTAGAGAGCATGGGGGGAGAGAGAGAGGATGGGGGGATCTGCAACACAGTCGTTCTCTCGCTCGTTTTCACAGAAAGAAAAAATGAAAAGAAAATGAAAAGAAAACCAAAGAAGGAAAAAGAAAAGGAAAAGTATGTGAATAAAAAGAAAGGAAAAAAAAGAAAAGAAAAGAAGAGAAATGTAAATAGAAGAGAAAAAAGAAAGAAAGAAACGAAAAAGAAAAGGGAAAAGAAAAAGAAAATAAAAGAGAAAGAAACAAAAGAAAGGAAAAATAAAAAGATAAAAATAGAAAAGAAAGGAAAAGAAAAAGAAAGAAAGAAAAGTAAAAAAAAAGAATATCTGCATATCTATCTACATACAATTACATATATACATATATATACATACAAACGCACATACATACATCTATATACCCTCACTAACAACAACAACAACAACAAATACAACACGGACATCAACAGCAGCTAAAATACCGCCGCCGCACGAATTAATAAAGCTTTCCCCGCCATTTAGATTTATAGCTATTAATTAGCCCGTGCAATGAATGGGATTGTCTCCAAATGAAGGAAGATGTGTAATTAAATGCAGGGAGGGAGGCACCTGCTCTGAGATTAATTTTCGGGGACTTCGTGTTGGTAGATGAGATCTCTCATCTGTCGGGGGAAGGGGGGGGTAGGGGGGGAGGGGGGATAAGGGAGGGGAAAGGGGGGGGATGGGGGTGTTGTTGTTTTTTTGTTGTTGTTGTTTTTGTTATTTTTGTTACTGTTGTTATTGTTGTTGTTGTTGACGTTACTGTTGTTGTTGTTTTTGTTGTGTTTGTTATTGTTGTTATTGGTGTTACTGTTGTTGTTATTGGTGTTACTGTTGTTGTTATTGGTGTTACTGTTGTTTCTGTTATTGACGTTACTGTTGTTGTTGATGATGTTGTTATTGTTGTTACTGTTGGTGGTGGTGTTGTTACTGTTGTTGTTATTGTTGTTGTTGTTGTTCTTATTGTTATTGTTGTTTTTGTTGCCCATGTTGTTGTTATTGTTCTTATTGTTGTTGTTGCTTTTGTTGCTGTTGTTGTTGTTATTGTTCTTATTGTTGTTGTTGTTGCTGTTGCTGTTGTTGTTTCTGTTATTGTTATTGTTGATGTTACTGTTCTTGCTGTTGCTGTTGTTGCTTTTGTTGCTGTTTTGTTGCTGTTGTTATTGTTATTGTTCTTATTGTTGTTGCTGTTTTGTTGTTGTTGTTGATGATGTTGTGGTTGTTGTTTTGATGTTGCTGTTGTTGTATTATTTGATCGTTTGTTAGCTTTATGTTCTCGTTAACTGATATTAAAGAATGTTTCATTTTTTGTCTATGTCTGTTTTTCTGTCAGTATGACTCTCTCCCTCTCTCTCTCTCTCTTTCTCTACCCCTACCTCTCTCCATCTCCATTCTTTCTCTCTCTATCTCTGCCTCCCCCCCTTTCTCTCTCTCTCTTTCTCTCTCTTTCTTTCTATCTCCCACTCTCTCTCTCTCTCTCTCTCTCTCTCTCTCTCTCTCTCTCTCTCTCTCTCTCTCTCTCTCTCTCTCTCTCTCTCTCTCTCTCTTTCACTCTCTCGCCCCCACTCCCCTTCCTTTCTCTCTCCCTTGTCCTCCATTAACACATG
The DNA here is from genome assembly GCF_042767895.1 of Penaeus vannamei. Taxonomy (NCBI): domain Eukaryota; kingdom Metazoa; phylum Arthropoda; class Malacostraca; order Decapoda; family Penaeidae; genus Penaeus; species Penaeus vannamei. Next base: position 733,319 of record NC_091576.1, read on the forward strand.
CATTTGTTCAAACACTTACGTTCTTGAGTTCATATTACCCGCCTTTGAGGCTATTTGTTTGTTTTGTTTCCAATTTAACCGCCAACGAAGAGAGGGTATAAGAGAAATTGAAGAAAAAAAGAAAAAAAGAAAAAAGAAAAGAGATTAACAATTAATCGATTTTCCGTTTGATTTGGCAACAGCGCACGACATCCTTGTATTAAAGAAAACGGGAAGACGTAAAAGAAAACGGATGTGAAAGAAAACGTGAAGATGTAAAAGAAAACGTGAAGATGTAAAAGAAAACGTGAAGATGTAAAAGAAAACGTGGAGATGAGATCAATCAGGCATGAGAAGAGTGAAAGAATAGGAAAATAGGAGAGGAAAGGGAATAGGAAGATGAGAAAGAACAGGAAGAAGAAGAAGAGGAAAAGGAGAAGAAGGAGCAGGAGCAGGAAAAAAAGGAGAGGTGGAGGACAAAGAAAGAGAGGAGGATGAAGAGGAATGGAGTAGAAGGAGGAGGAGGAAGATGAGCAGCAGGAGAAAGATAGTATACATACAATATTCACATAAATACATGTGTGTGTATCTATATCTATCTATATATCTATATTATATATATATATGTATATATATGTATATATATGTATATATATGTATATATATACATATATATATATGTATATATGCATATA
>NC_091576.1:748992-751492 GCF_042767895.1 Penaeus vannamei
GGATGGGGAGGAGTGGGAGAAAGGGTGAAGATGCGCTGAAGAGATGAGGGAGAAGGGGGGAGGGCGAGAGGGTGGGGGAGAGGGGGAAGATGCGTTGAAGAGATGAGGGAGAATAGGGGAGGGCGAGAGGGTGAACATGCGCTGAAGAGATGAGGGAGAAGAGGGGAGGGAGAGGGGCGAGAGGGGGGGGGGGGAGATGCGTTGAAGAGATGAGGGAGAAGGGGAGGGGGAGTGAAGAGGGAGACAGAGATGAGGAAATAATGGTGGGGGGGTGAGTGACAAAAAGATGCTGCGGGAGAGAGTGGGAGAAATGAAGGGAATGAGATGAGTAGACAAGGGAAGGGGAGGAATATGGGAGGTCGAAGGAGGGAAGAGAGATGGAGGAAGAGAGGGAGAAGAGGAGATGAGATTAAGAAAATGAAAGAAAGGAAGGATGCTGCAGGAGTAGGAGAGAAGGGGAGTGAGGGAGAGTGAGTGAGGGAAACACAGCAGAGTGAGAAGTGAGGGGAGAGAAGAAGGAGAGAAGAGAGGAGTGAGGTTGAATGAGGTGGAGTGATGAAGAGTGAGTGTATGAAGAGGGATAAGGAAGAATGAGGTAGGGAAGGATGCTGTCGGAGTGGGAGCAGAAAGAGGGAAAAGAGGGAGTGAAAGAAAATGAAGTAAAAGGAGTAAGAACAGTAAAAAAGAAAAAAAGAAAAATAGAGATGGAATGGGAGGAAAATGCTGTCGGAGTGAGAGGAGAGACAATAAATAGATGAATAAATAAATAAATAAAAGGGAGAAGGAAAGAGACGGAAGAAGAAAATGGAAACAGAGGAGAAAGGGGGAAGAAAAGAAGAAAAAAGAAAAAAAAAAAAATGTCGAAGAAGCAAACAAAGTCTTCTCTAATCCGGCCATTAATTTATCTCTATTATCTCTATTCCGGCCACTGAATTTTCTTTAATCCGGCTACGTATTTCCCTCTAATCCGGCAATCTATTTCTCACTGTTCCGGACACCTTATATCTCTTTAATCAGGCCAAAATTTTCCGATTAGGTTACCTATGTCTAAGATCCAGCCACATATACCTCTTTAATCCGGCCACTTACTTCTCTCTAAATCTGCCACTTATTTCTCTCTAAATCTGCCCCATATTTTTTTCTAAATCTGCCATTTATTTTTCTCTAACCCGGCCACTTATTTCTCTCTAAATCGGACACTTATTTCTCTCTGAATCTGCCACTTCTTTCTCTCTAAACCGGCCACTGATTTCTCTCTAAATCGGCCACTTATTTCTCTCTAAATCGGCCACTTACTTCTCTCTAAATCTGCCACTTATTTCTCCCTAAATCTGCCACTTTTTTCTCTAATCCGGCCACTTACTTCTCTCTAAATCGGACACTTACTTCTCTCTAAATCGGACACTTACTTCTCTCTAAACCGGCCACTTACTTCTCTCTAAATCGGACACTTATTTCTCTCTAAATCGGACACTTACTTCTCTCTAAATCGGCCACTTACTTCTCTCTAAATCTGCCACTTACTTCTCTCTAAATCTGCCACTTACTTCTCTCTAAATCGGACACTTATTTCTCTCTAAATCGGACACTTATTTCTCTTTAAATCTGACACTTACTTCTCACTAAACCGGCCACTTAATTCTCTCTAAATCTGCCGCTTCTTTCTCTCTAATCCGGCCACTTACTTCTCACTAAATCGGCCACTTACTTCTCTCTAAATCTGCCACTTTTTTCTAACCCGGCCACTTACTTCTCCCTAAAGCGGCCACTTACTTCTCTCTAAATCGGACACTTATTTCTCTCTAACCCGGCCACTTACTTCCCTCTAAATCGGACACTTATTTCTCTCTAATCCGGCCACTTACTTCTCTCTAAACCGGCCACTTACTTCTCTCTAAATCTGCCACTTCTTTCTCCCTAAATCTGCCACTTTTTTCTCTAACCCGGCCACTTACTTCTCTCTAAACCGGCCACTTACTTCTCTCTAAATCTGCCACTTCTTTCTCCCTAAATCTGCCACTTTTTTCTCTAACCCGGCCACTTACTTCTCTCTAAACCGGCCACTTACTTCTCACTAAACCGGCCACTTACTTCTCTCTAAATCGGCCACTTACTTCTCACTAAATCTGCCACTTATTTCTCTCTAAATCGGCCACTTACTTCTCTCTAAATCTGCCACTTATTTCTCTCTAAATCTGCCACTTACTTCTCTCTAAATCTGCCACTTACTTCTCTCTAAATCTGCCACTTACTTCTCTCTAAATCGGCCACTTACTTCTCTCTAAATCTGCCACTTATTTCTCTCTAATCCGGCCACTTACTTCTCTCTAAATCGGCCACTTATTTCTCTCTAAATCGGCCACTTATTTCTCTCTAATTCTGCCACTTCTTTCTCTCTAAACCGGCCACTTACTTCTCTCTAAATCGGCCACTTATTTCTCACTAAACCGGCCACTTACTTCTCTCTAAATCGGCCACTTACTTCTCTCTAAATCGGCCA
>NC_091576.1:761492-763992 GCF_042767895.1 Penaeus vannamei
CCCCCGTCCACCGTCCAAGAGGGGAGCGCCGGAACCCCCACCCCTCCCTCCCCCCACCCCCGTCCACCGTCCAGAGGCACCGGACCCCACCCCCTCCCCACCCCCGTCCACCGTCCAAGGGGAGCGCCGGACCCCCCACCCCACCTCCCCACCCCCGTCCACCGTCCAAGGGGAGCGCCGGACCCCCCTTCCCCTCCCCCACCCGTCCACCGTCCAAGGGCGCCGGACCCCCCTTCCCTCTCCCCACCCCCGTCCACCGTCCAAGGGAGCGCCGGACCCCCCTCCCCCTCCCCCACCCCGTCCACCGTCCAAGGGAGCGCGCCGGCCCCGACGCGTCCCTACCCCACCCCCGTCCACCGTCCAAGGGGAGCACTTCGGACCCCCCACCCCCTCCCCCATCCCCGTCCACCCGTCCAAAGGGAGCGCCGGACCCCCCACCCCCTACCCCCCCTCCCCGTCCACCGTCCAAGGGGAGCGCCGGACCCCCCACCCCTCCCCCCACCCCGGTACACCGTCCAAAGTGGGAGCGCTGACCCCACCCTCCTCCCACCCCCGTCTTCACTATCCAAGGGAGCCGGACCCCCACCCCCTCCCTCCCCCCACCCCCGTCCACCGTCCAAGGAGAGCGCCGGACCCCCCACCCCCTCCCTCCCCACCCCCTGTCCACCGTCCAAGGGGAGCGCCGGACCCCCCACCCCCACCCTCCCCACCCCCGTTCACCGTCCAAGGGGAAGCGCCGGATCTTCCCCCACCCTCCTCCCCCTCCCCGTCCACCGTCCAAGGGAGCGCCGGACTCCCCCCACCCCCTCCCTCCCCCACCCCCGTCCACCGTCCAAGGGGAGCGCCGGACCCCCCACCCCCCTCCCTCCCCCTCCCCTGTCCACCGTCCAAAGGGAGCGCCGGACCCCCCACACCTCCTCCCCCACCCCCCGTTCACCGTCCAAGTGGGAGCGCGCGGACCCCCACCCCCTCCCCCATCCCCGTCCACCGTCCAAGGGAGCACCGGACCCCCCACCCCCTCCCTCCCCAACCCCATCCACCGGCCAAGGGGAGCGCCGGACCCCCCCCTCCCTCCCCCCACCCCCGTCCACCGTCCAAGGGAGCGCCGGACGCCCCACCCCCTCCTCCCCACACCCCCGTCCACCGTCCAGGGGAGCGCCCCGGACGCCCCACCCCCTCTCCATCCCCACCCCCGTCCACCGTCCAGGAGAGCGCCGGACGCCCCACCCCTCCCTTCCCCCCACCCCGTCACTCCGTCCAAGGAGCGCCGGACCCCCACCCCCTCCCTCCCCCCACCCCGTCCACCGTCCAAGGGGAGCGCCGGACACCCCACCCCCTCCCCCTCCCCCACCCCCGTCCACCGTCCAAGGGGAGCGCCGGACCCCCCACTCCCACCTGCCCACCCCCGTCCACCGTCCAAAGAGGGAGCGCCCGGACCCCCCGCTTACACCTCACCCACCCCCCGTCCACCGTCCAAGGAGCGCCGGACCCCCCACCCCTCCCCACCCGTCCTCCGTCCAAGGGGAGCGCCGGACCCCCCACCCCCTCCCACCCCCGTCCTCCGTCCAAGGGCGCGCCGGACCCCCCACCCCCTCCCCCACCCCCGTCCTCCGTCCAAGGGAGCGCCGGGACCCCACCCCTCCCCTCCCCCCACCCCAAGCCGTCCACCGTCCAAGGGGAGCGCCGGACCCGCACCGGCCTCCCCCACCCCCGTCCACCGTCCAAGGGGAACGCCGGACCCCCCACCCCTCACCCACCCCCGTCCACCGTCCAAGGGGAGCGCCGGACCCCCCACCCCCGCCTCCACCCACCCCGTCCTCCGTCCAAGGGGAGCGCCGGACCCCCCACCCCCTCCCCCACCCCCGTCCTCCGTCCAAGGGAGCGCCGGATTCCCCCACCCCCCTCCCCCCACCCCCGTCCTCCCGTCCAAGGGAGCGCCCGGACCCCACCTCCTCCCCCACCCCCGTCCTCCCGTCCAAGGGGAGCGCCGGGACCCCCCCACCCCCTCCCCCACCCCCGTCCACCGTCCCAAGAGGCACCGGCCCCCCACCCCCTCCCCCCACCCCCGTCCCTCCGTCCAAGGGGGCGCCGGACCCCCCACCCCCTCCCCCCACCCCCGTCCTCCGTCAAGGGAGCGCCGGACCCCCCACCCCCTCCCCACCCCCGTCCTCCGTCCAAAAGGGGGAGCGCCGGGACCCCCCACCCCCCCACCCTCCCCCCACCCCCGTCCACCGTCCAAGGGAGCGCCGGACCCCCCACCCCCCTCCCCACCCCCGTCCTCCGCTCCAAAGGGAGCGCCGGGGACCCCCACCCCCTCCCCACACCCGTATCCGTCCAAGGGGAGCGCCGGACCCCCCCCACCCCCTCCCCCACCCCGTCCTCCGTCCAAGGGAGCGCCGGACCCCCCACCCCCTCCCCCCACCCCCGTCCCACCGTCCAAGGGGAGCGCCGGGGACCCCACACCCCCTCCCCCACCCCCGTCCTCCGTCCAGGGAACGCC
>NC_091576.1:768992-771492 GCF_042767895.1 Penaeus vannamei
CCTTCTCCTTTTCCCCCTTACCCTAAACACCCCCTCCTCTACCACCTCCTCCACCCAATCTTCCAATTCTTGCCTACCCATACCCCTTCCTTTCACATCCTACCCCATCCTCCCCAACCCCATCCCCTCCCCTCTTCCAACCCTTCCCAACCCCATTCCGTTCTCCCTTCCCCCAAACACTTCCATCCCCTCCCTCCCTCTCTCTCCCCTCCTTCCCCAACACCACTCCCCTCCTTCCTCCCCCCCCCCCCATCACACACACTTTACCCCAAACCCCAACCAACCCCTAACCAACACTCCCTCTCCCCCATACCCCCTCCCTTCCCACACTCCCTTTCTCCCTTCCCCCTCTTTACCACCAAACCCAAAGCAACCCCCTTTTCCTCCTCCCCACCCAACTCCCTGCTCCCTTTTCCCCCCTTCCCAACCCAACCCAACCCAACCCCTACTCCTGCCCCTCCCCCTCCCTCCCCCTCTCCCCTCTCCCCCACCCCACCCCCAATCGCCGCGCTCAAGATCAATTTGCGGAAAAGACCGTCGCCATCTTTGCGCTCTCAAGCTTCGTCCGCCGGGGTTGATGATAATAATTTACGAGGGCAGTAAAATGACACGTACGTTTTGCGTGTGCGCCGAGGAGGGTACCGATTACCGGCAGACCCTAATGATAGGTGGGGCTGACGGGGGCCCTTGCGACTTGCCCGAGTGCGACAGGCCCAGGCGCGGCCCGCGAGGAGGAGCTGCTGGAGGGGAGGAGAAGTGGAAGGGAGGAAGGGGTGGTGGTGGAGGGGGAGGAAGGGGATGGTGGAGGGAGGAGGGGGAGAGAGGGGGGAGGGGGAGGTAGAGGGGAGGAAGGGGTGGTGGAGGGGGGAGGGAAGGGGGTGGTGGTGGGGAGGAGGGGGGTGGGGAGGGGGGAGGAGGAAGAAGGGGAGGAGGGGTGGAGGGGGAGGAGGAGAGGGGTGGAGGGTGAGAGGAGGGGGGAGGGGAGGGGTGATGGTATAGGGGAGGAGGGGGTGGTGGAGGAGGGAGGAGGGGGTGATGGAGAGGGGAGGAGGGGGTGGTGGAGGGGAGGAGGAGGGTGGGTGAGGAGGGAGGAGGGGTTGTGGAGGGGGTGGTGGAGAGGGGGAGGGGGGTGGTGGAGGAGGAGGGGGTGGTGGAGGGGGAGGAGGAGGGTGATGGAGGGGGAGGAGGGGGTGGTGGAGAGGGAGGAGGTGGTCAGTGGAGAGGGAGGAGGGGGTGGTGGAGAGGGAGGAGGGGTGGTGGGAGAGGGAGGAGGGGTGATGGAGGGGAGGAGGGGGTGGTGGAGGGGAGGAGGAGGTGGGTGAGGGAGGAGGGGTGGTGGAGAGGGAGGGAGGGGGTGGGGGAGGGGGAGGAGGAGTTGTGTAGGGGGGAGGAGGGGGTGGTGGAGAGGAGGAAGGGGAGGAGGGGGTGATGGAGCGGGAAGAGGGGGTGGTGGAGAGGAGGGGAGGGGATGGTGGAGTGGGAGGAGGGTGTGGTGGAGGGGAGGAGGGGGTGGTGGAGAGGGAGGAGGGGGGTGGTGGAGAGGGAGGAGGGGGTGGTGGAGAGGGAGGGAGGGGGTGGTGGAGAGGGAGGAGGGGGTGGTGGAGGAGGAGGAGGGGTGGTGGAGAGAGGGAGGAGGGGGTGGTGGAGAGGAGGAGGGGGTGGTGGAGAGGGAGGAGGGGGTGGTGGAGAGGAGGAGGGGGTGGTGGAGGAAGGGAGGGAGGGGGTGGTGAGAGGAGGAGGAGGGGGGTGGTGGTGAGGAGGGAGGAGGTTGTGGAGGGAGGAGGGGGTGGTGGAGAGGGAGGAGGGGGTGGTGGAGGAGGGAGGAGGGGGTGGTGGAGGGGGAAAAGGGGGTGGTGGAGAGGGAGGAGGGGTTGTGTAGGGGAGGGAGGGGTGGTGGAGAGGGAGGAGGGGGTGGTGGAGAGGAAGGAAGGGGTGGTGGAAAGGGAGGAGGGGATGGTGGAGGGGAGAAGTGGTGGTGGAGAGGGAGGAGGGTGGTGGAGGGGAGGAGGGGGTGGTGGAGGGAGGAGGGGGTGGTGGAGAGGGAGGAGGGGGTGGTGGGAGGGAGGAGAGGGGTTGTGGAGGGGGAGGAGGTGGTGGTGGAGAGGGAGGAGGGGGTGGTGGAGGGGGAGGAGGGGGTGGTGGAGAGGGAGGGAGGGGGTGGTGGAGAGGGGAGGAGGGGGTGGTGGAAAAGGAGCTGGTGGAGGGAAGATGAGTGGAGGAGGAAGTGATGGAGGGGAAGGTGGTGATGGAGGAGGTGGTGATGGAGGAGGTGGTGGAGGGGGAGATGGTGGAGGGGAGGGTGGTGGAGGAGGAGGTGGTGGAGGAAGATGGTGGAAGAGAAGATGCTGAAAAGGAGAGCAGGTGGAGAAGCTGGGAAGGAATTAATTTGGGGAGAAGGAGATGGTGGCGAGGAGCTGGTGGATGAGGAATTGATGAAGGAGGAGGTGGGGGAGAGGAAGGAGGTGAAAAGGGGGAGGAGGAAAAGGAGCTGGTGGAGGAG
>NC_091576.1:776492-781492 GCF_042767895.1 Penaeus vannamei
TTATCTACCGGCTTACGACGGAGATCCTTTCCTACGATGGCGTCGGAACACAACTAAATACAGTACATGTACGTACGTGTATGCACATAAGCACTGAAGTCACTCACATATGCTGATGCAGTATGTGTACATGTATCAAAGTCAGAACCCAAAGCATAACAAGACACTTCTATGACGTACATGAAAACATATCTAGGGCTAAAGGAACACATGGAAGACAAACTGTAAATACTATACATGATTTCTAGCGTCTTATCCACTGTATCATAATTATTATCGTTATTGTTATTATTGTCATTATTACTATTATTACTGTCATCACCATTATTATTATTACTATAATTAATTCTTTCATTCTTATTATTCTTATCCTCTACAACCTGTCAAAGACCATATAAAAATAATTAGGGCAAAGAATTATCTTCTGCATGTCTCTTCTTCTCCATTTTTATCACATATATCTTTCTTCCCTTCTCTCTCTTTACTTCTTCCTTTGTTTGTTTCTCTTTCTCAGTCTCTCTCTCTCTCTCTCTCTCTCTCTCTCTCTCTCTCTCTCTCTCTCTCTCTCTCTCTCCCTCCCCCCCTCTCTCTCTCTATCTATCTATCTCCCCCTCTTTCTATCGATCTATCTATTCATCTATCTATCTACAGTGCATCTAATACGTCGGCACTCACATATCTGCATTAAAAGATATCTTTATCCTCTTCACCAGCTCGCCACGTCCACAACAGCCTCACTGAATCGAGTGTCATTGTCGTCCTTATTATATTCATCCGTATCTTGAGTATATCATTATACTCATGTCCGTTAGTATCATGACAAATGTACAATACTCATGACACTCCCTCTTCTGCAACCTTCTGCAACCTGATCATGTATATATAGATATATATATATATATATATTTTTCATATCATCATGGATTTTCAGGTCTCTTGACATACATATCCGAGAAAAAGAGAGAGAGAGAGAGAGAGAGAGAGAGAGAGAGAGAGAGAGAGAGAGAGAGAGAGTGAGAGAGAGAGAGAGGAGAAGAAAAACGAAAAAAAAAAAAAAAAAAATTACCTTGCAACAAAAATCCATAATTTTCCTTTTGCAATCTTGCATGCACCTGCAATCATCTAACATCTTTACTGTCAGTCTCTCTCTCGAAAACGTGAATTTACACCGTTTTTTTACTCGCAATAAGCGTTACTTCCTTCCTCGAGCGTCCGGCGCAGCGTGCTGAATATTAGCAGGCTTCGCTCGCTCCGTTCCCCGCACGTTTTTTTCCGCTCTCGAGGGGAGGGGGTGGAGGGTGGGGGTGGTGGGTGGGTGGGGTGGAGGGGTGGGGTGGAGGGTGGGGTGGGAGGGCGTGCAGGGGTTTGCTCTCGCAGAAATACACACGGGTAGAAACGATATTTGTCTCGCTTTCTTCAATAAATCTAGTTTGTGCATTGTGGGTTTTTCTACCATATGTATATATATATATATATATATATATATATATATATATATATATATATATATATGTATATATATATATATATATGAAAGATGGAATAATGCACTGGCCGCATTTATATCAAAAATATATTTAACCTCTCCGATCGGGATTCGATCCCTCGCCGCCATTGCAAGAGATTGCAAGACGGTCCCTCTAACCACTCGTACATCACCCAACACGAGAATGGAAAAATACTCTACCGTGTTGATACTATGGTAGAAAACCCACCATTTTCAAACTAGATTTATTGAAGTAAGTGAGACAACAAGAGGACGATTCCGAAACTGTTGTCTCACTTTCTTCAATAAATCTAGTTTGCACATTGTTTTTTTTCCATCATATGCATGTATATATATATATATATATATATATATATATATATATATATATATATATATATATATTCACACACACACACTAATATATATTTATACAAATATATGCATATGTGTGTGTGCTTGTGTTTATTATTAGGTATGTATACAGTATAGATAAATCTTGTTTTATAAATAATTTTACATCATCCATCTATGGCTATCATCCAATTTAAATTACCGCAACCAATGCCACTAATTCATTTATTAATGCAAGAATTTTCAATAAAACTTCCATTATTATCCCATTTTATTTTGAACATGAGAAATTTCAGAGCCAAAATTTAGAGAGAGAGAGAGAGAGAGAGAGAGAGAGAGAGAGAGAGAGAGAGAGAGAGAGAGAGAGAGAGAGAGAGAGAGAGAGAGAAAGAAAGAAAGAAAGAGAAACAACAACAACAACAACAAAAAAAAAACATGAAAACATAAATAAAGCAATCTGCTATTATATTCACGCTCCCTCGAATGATTTTGGAGGGAAAATAACCCGTTTTCTATCTCATCTTCGCCCCGTCATTCGTTAACAAGCATAGAAAACGGGTCTTGTTCGCGGGATCGTTTTACAGGGCAATTCGCGGTCACTTTTACCTCCTTGTAATCACGTTTGCTAAAAAAGAAAAAGAAAAAAAATGGAAATGAAAAAAAATAAAAAGATGAAAAACTTACGTACATCACATGGTCTTGATAAAACACACGATCTTTTGTATCTTACTGGGCATACATCCCTTACTTTTTATTCCACTTTATTTGTTAAGTTTTTCTTTTATTATTATTAATTTACTTATTTTACTGAAATAGGGTCGGGGGCGTAAAGGAGAGAAGAGAAGGGAGGATGGGAGGGGGGGGGTGAACAGGGTTCAGGGGAGGGGGGGTAGAGGGAGGACGGAGGGGTAAGGGGAAGCGGGTATAAGAATGTGAAAATAGGGGTGAGAGGAAGAAGGAGATGGACAGAGAGATAGATGGAGGAAAGAGAGGGAAAGAAGAAGGGGAGGAGAAGAGAGGGAATTGGGAAGAAAAGGATGATTAACAGGAAGAAGGAGAGAGGACAGGGAGCTGAAGAAAGGGTGGAGAGGGTGGGTGAGTGAGCGAGAGGGGAGACGAGGGAAAGGTGAAGGGAAGATGGGGGTGAGGCGAAGGAGGGGGAAGGGGGTGAGGCGAAGGAGGGAGGGGTGAGGGGGTGAGGCGAAGGAGGGGGGTGGGGGGTGAAGGGAGGGAGGCGAAGGAGGGGTGGAGACGAGGGAAAGGTGAAGGAGGGAGGAGGCGAAGGAGGGGGGAAGGGTGTGAAGGGAGGGGTGAGGCGAAGGAGGGGAGGTGAAGGGAGGGGGTGAGGCGAAGGAGGGGGTGGGGTGAAGGGAGGGTGAGGCGAAGGAGGGGGGAGGGCGGGGTGAAGGGAGGGGGTGAGGCGAAGGAGGGGGTGGGGGGTGAAGGGAGGGGGTGAGGCGAAGGAGGGAAGGGGGTGAGGCGAAGGAGGGGGGAAGGGGGGTGAAGGGGATGAGGCGAAGGAGGGGTGGAGACGAGGGAAAGGTGAAGGGGAGTGAGGCGAAGGAAGGGAGAGGGGGTGAGGCGAAGAGGGGGGGAGGAGGTGAGGCGAAGGAGGGGGTGAGGCGAAGGAGGGGGGGGGAGGGGGGGTGAAGGGATTCTGAACTTGAGTGACAAATAACAAGGGTTTCGTCTCGTTAACTTACAAACCTCGTTTTGGCTTCCGCTTCGTGCAGGCGGGAAAGAGATGCGTAATGACATGTTGCAGACAGAGAGGTATATCAGTTTCATTTTATTTTTGCATTTGTTCCATTTCTCGACACGCCATTTTTATTACAAATTCTTCATCTCTCCCTATTTTTTTTTTTTTTTTTTTTTTTTTTTTACCTTTTCTACTTTTAACATTGCTATTTTCTGCACTATTTTTTTTTCGCTTTTCATTATTTCGGTGGTTGGAGGGGAGGGGAGGGGGGGTGACGAGGCGGGCTAGTGATTGGAAGATATTCTTCTTTGATTGGGAAGATGGGGCGGGGGGGGAGGGGAGGGGATTGGGGGCGTCTTGCCTGAGCGGAAGTTGTACTGGGCGGCGGAGAAGAGGGTGAAGGAAATGTCAGGTTGCATATGCATGTGTGATAAATATATATATAATGAAAAAAATGTTATATACATATATATATATATAATTTGTATTTGTTATATTTTGTATCTTGTGTACGCTGTGCAATATATTTTGTGATCTATAATACATTGTTATATAGTGATTCGTTTGTCAGAAAAAAAAATATATATATGCTGATGGGATGTGTTCCTCTTTTAACAAACCCCGTACAATGTATATATATATATATATATATATATATATTTATATATATATAAAGAGAGAGACAGAGATAAATAGATATATACACATATAGACATATATATATGTAAGAACCGAGATATTTTTTCTTCATATATAGAACGAAATATATTCTCTTACTGAATTTTAATATGGGTAGCATAACCTATCGGTCTGAGGGCTCGTGGGGTGGCGTGAATTCACTTCCATGTTGAGTGTGTGCCGATGTATACAATGGGCGTAGAAACATCCTTTACCATTAACTTCCATTCTATAAACAAATAATGATTAGTAGGAATGCTCTTTAATGCTAACTCTACACCCTCCCTTTGCTGTTATAATTAATTATGATTATGAATCAATAATCGTTATGATTATGATAAAAATAAACATGAGACTAAATAATAAATCAATAATTGTTACCATGAATATAATGAAAATAAATTTGAGACTAAATTATACATCAATAATCATTAGCATGAATATTATAAAAATAAACCTGAGACTAAATTATAAATCAATAATCGTTACCATGAATATAATAATAAAAATAAACTTGAGACTAAATTATACATCAATAATCGTTACCATGAATATATATATATATATATATATATATATATATATATATATATATATATATATATATATATAAAATTGAGACTAAATCATAAATCAATAATCGTTACCATGAATGTAATAAAAATAAACTTGAGACTAAATTATACATCAATAATCGTTACCATGAATATGATAAAAAAATAAAAAAACTTGAGACTAAATTATAAATCAATAATCGTTACCATGAATATAATAAAAATAAAC
>NC_091576.1:791492-798992 GCF_042767895.1 Penaeus vannamei
TTTAATGTATATATATTTTTTTCTATCTGTTTAGTAGGTGTAGATGTATGTGAGGTGTGTTTACATTTTGCGAAAAGGAAGGGGGGGAAGAGATAGATAGAGTGATAGAGAGAGAGAGAGAGAGAGAGAGAGAGAGAGAGAGAGAGAGAGAGAGAGAGAGAGAGAGAGAGAGAGAGAGAGAGAGAGAGAGGAAGAGAGAGGGACAGAGGGAGAGACAGAGGGAAAGACAGAGAGAGACAGATATAAAGAGAAAGGGAGAGAGAGAGAGACTGACAGACAGAGACAGATATAAAGAGAGAGGGGGGGAGGGATGGGTTATATATATATATATAATATATATATATATATATATATATATATATATATATATATATATGTATATATATATATATATATGTGTGTGTGTGTGTGTGTGTGTGTGTGTGTGTGTGTGTAAACAGAGAAAGAGTGAGAGAGAGAGTAAAAGAAAGAAACAGACAGACAGAAACAGATGTAAAGAGAGAGAGGGGGAGGGAGGGGAGAGATAGACAGATAGAGAGAGAGATAGAGATAGAGAAACAGAGAGAGAAATATAGACAAAAACAAACAACAGAAAAATAAACAAACATAGAAAGAAAGAAAGAAAAGAAAAAAATAGAAGAAGAAAAGAACGGTTGTTTGTGAATGGATATTTCATTGAATTAATTAGCGGGCAATAAAAAATACCCTCCTACCCCCACCCCCCCCTCCCCTCCCGTTCAGCTTACGGCTCGTGCGGAAAAATCACGCACACAAAAAAGGAAAAAAAAGCGAAAGAAAAGAAAATTAATAAATTGTGTAAAGAAACAAAAACAAATAAATCACAATAAAAAATGAATGCAGTGGGGGAGTGGGGGGGGGGGGGTTCTAGGACTTTCTTATTCACCTTTATTTCTCTTTTCTAATCTTTCTTCTCGGCGTCCTCCTTCGTCACGCTTTACCGTCCGAAATTTTCTGACTTTTTTTTCTCTTACCTTCATTCTTTTTTCCCCCCTCTCTATTTCTCTCACTGGTTCTCTCTCTCTCTCTCTCTCTCTCTCTTACTCTCCTTGGTATTCCCTCTCTCTCTCTCTCTCTTTCTCTCCCTGGTTCTCTCTCTCTCTCTCTCTCTTACTTTCCTTGGTTCTTTCTCTCTCTCTCTTTTTCTCTCTCTGGTTCTCTCTCTTTCTCTCCCTGGTTCTGTCTCTCTCTCTTACTCTCCCTGGTTCTCTCTCTCTTTCTTTCTTTCGTTCTCTCTCTCTCTTACTCTCCCTGGTTTCTCTCTCTCTTTCTTTCTTTCGTTCTCTCTCTCTCTCTCTCTCTCTCTCTCTCTACTCTCCCTGGTTCTCTCTCTCTCTCTCTCTCTCTTTCTGTCTCTTCTCCCTCCCCCCTTTGCATCTCCCTACTCTTCTCTACCCCTCCCCTCCCTGTACTTCACCCCTCTCCTCTCCACCCATTTTTGCCATTCCTTCTCCCCCCTCCACCCATTCTTACCCTTCCCCCCATTCTCCCCCCCCACTCCCTTTTATCCTACCCGAGAATAGATATTTTTAGTTCACCAGAGACAATCGGCATAACCCTATTGCAGATTAGCCATATCTTGTGTTCCCCGGGGGGGGGGGGGGGAATTTTGCCGTTTTTAAGGGTTGGTGAAACTCTAGATGCTTCAGTGTGAGGGGAAGAGGGAAGGGGGAATGGGGGTGGGATGGAGGAGGGGAATGGGGGAGCGAAGGGGGGAGGGATGGAGGGAGGGGAATGGGGGTGGGATGGAGGGAGGGGAATGGGGAGCAAAGGGGAGAGGGGAATGGGGGTGGGATGGAGGGAGGGGAATGGGGTGGGATGGAGGGGAGGGGGAAGAGGGAAGGGGGAATAGGGGTGGGATGGAGGGAGGAGAATGGGGAGCGAAGGGGAGAGGGATGGAGGGAGGGGAATGGGGGTGGGACGGAGGGAGGGGAATGGGGTGGGATGGAGGGAGGGGAAGGGGGAAAGGGGAATGGGGGTGGGATGGAGGGAGGGGAATGGGGAAGCGAAGGGGGGAGGGATGGAAGGAGAGGAATGGGGAGCGAAAGGAGGAGGGATGGAGGGCAGGGAATGGGGAGGAGAATGGGGTGGGGATGGGGAGGGGAATGGGGTGGGATGGAGGGAGGGGGAAGAGGGAAGGGGGAATGGGGGTGGAATGGAGGGAGGGGAATGGGGAGCGAAGGGGGGAGGGATAGAGGGAGGGGAATGGGGGTGGGATGGAGGGAGGGGAATGGGGTGGGATAGAGGGAGGGGAAGAGGGAAGGGGGAATGGGGATGGGATGGAGGGAGGGGAATGGGGAGCGAAGGGGGGAGAGATGGAGGGAAGGGAATGGGGAGGAGAATGGGGTGGGGATGGGGAGGGATGGGGGGAGGGGAATGAGGGTGGGATAGTGGGCGAGGAGAATGGGGGGGGGGGATAAGGGGATGAGGGGGGTGAGGAATAGGAGAGGGATGAGGGGCAAGGCGAATGAGGGTGGGATGAGGGGGGGGGATAGGAGGATGGGGGAGGGAGGGAATGGGATGGTGCTTGTATTTGTGAGATTGCGTGTGTGTGTTTGTGTCTGTCTGTTTGTTTATTTGTGTATGTGCGTGTGTGTGTGTTGCGTGTATGTGTGTATTGATGTGTGTATGTGCGTATGTCTTCGTGCGTGAGTGTGTTCGCCGCACATGCGCCTGTCAGTATGTGCGTGTACAAACCGTGTGTGTACAAACACGTACATCCCCTCCAACACGTACTTCAGTTTCTCTCACCTCGTATCCCACTTTCTTCCTCCATTTTTCAAATCTTCTCCCCTTCTCTCTTCCACCTAGAACCACACGCCCGCCCTCACGCCCACCCACGCCCGCCCTCGGACTGATCCCATAATGAAAAGAACACGAAATACAGTCGGTAAGTGAACGCACGAAGAGAAAGTGTGATCTTTTTTTTTTTTTTAAGGAGGGGGGGGGGATGGTGTACTGTGGAGGATTTTTTTTATTCATTTATTTATCTTTTTTTTTTTTTTTTTTTTTAGAGGGGGGAGATGGTGTACTGTGGAAAATTTCTATTATTCACTTATTTATCTGTTTATTTGTCTATTCCCTTACCTATTTACTTACTTAATCATTCATCTATCTATGAATCTTTATCCTTGGGTATTAGTCAGTTCCTTTATCTATCTATCTATTTATTTTTATGCGTGTATGCCTATATCTATTTATCTTCGTGTGTGCATGTATATATCTATTTATTCATTTCAATATTTCTTTTTTATCTATTGAATTGTGCTGATTCGTTTCTGTCAATCAATTTTCTCTTTATAGAATTACCATGACTTTAACTCCTATTTAATAATGATGGTAATGATAATGATAATGATAACAGTAATAATAATTATGCTGATACTAGTAATGATAAAACTATTGATAATGATAACAATAATAATAGTGATAATAATTAAACTAATAATGGTAATAGTTAAAGTAATAATAGCACTAACAATAATAGAAACAAAAAATGATAATGGTGATAATGAAAATAATAACAATGACAATAATAAAATTGATAATCATAATAATACTAATATGAATATTATTGATAATGATAATGATTATTATAATGATGATATTGATAAATAAGATAGAAATAATCATAACAGTAGAAAAAAATAATGATAACAGCAGCAGTGATAATAATAGTAAAGTTAATAATGATAACAACACTAATAATGATGATAATGATAATAATCAAAATAATATTGATAATAATAATAATTCAACTAATAATATATATTATAAAAATAACAACAGTAATACTAAAAACACTAAAGATGATCGTATACATACCAGTAATTATATTCATAACACAGATGATGATGAAAATAGCAATAGAAATAAAAACGATGATAATAATAATAGTGATAATGAAAACAATGATGATAGTAGTAAATGGGATTGTGGTAATAACAATAATAATGATAACAGTGGTTCATAACAATGATAATAATAACATTAAAGATGATATGTTTATTAGCATTATTAGCAATGATAAAAGTAAAAGTAATGGTAAAGGGATAATATTAGTAATGATAGTAATAAATATGAGAATGATAATAGTGATGATGATAATGATGATAATAGTAACAATAATACTGATGATTATGATGATGATAATAGTAACAATAACACTGATGATTATGATAATGATGATGATGATGATAGTAATAATGATAATGATTATGATGATATTAATGATAATAATAATGAGATCAATCATAATAATAATGTTGATAACAATGATAATGATAATAATGATATAAATGAAAACAATAACAATGATGATAATTAGAGTATTGATAGTAGTAATAATGATAAGAATGAATATATATATATATATATATATATAGTAAGTATGATATATATATATATATATATATATACATATACATGTATATATATAAATATATATATATATATATATATATATATATATATATATAGATATAGATATAGATATATATATATATATATATATATATATATATATATATATATATATATATATATATATATATATATATATATATATAAATATATATGTATATATATATACATGTAAAATATATATATACATATATATATATATATATATATATATATATATATATATATATATATATATATATATATATATATATGTATATATTGATGAAATAATTATACGAATGAGAATATTTAGAAGAATGATAATCATGCTACAGTTTTGCTAATTACAACAACAAATACAACAATAAGGATAATAAGGATAAGAATAATGATGATAATTATGATAATGATAATAATGATAAGAAAAACATTAGTACTACTACTACTAATAATAATGATAATAACAATAACGATAATGGTGATAAAAATGAATTTGATAATGATATTGATAATGATAACAATAATAATGATAATAATGCAAACAATGATTATGAAAATAATGTTAATGATAATAACTGTAATAATAATAGTAATGATAACAACAATAAAAATAATAGTAATAATAATGATAATGATAATACTAAAAAAGAATAACAATGACAATGATGATGATAATAATGATAATAATAATAACAATGTTGATATGAATCATCATAAAAAAATAATAATGATAATAATGTTAATATCAATAATGATAATAATAACAATGACAATGATAATGAAAATAATAACAATGGTAGTAATAATAATGATGGCAATAATAACAATAATGATAATAATGACATAATGATAGTGAGGATACTGATAATCACGATCAAAATGATAATAACTATTATCATGATCATGATAATTATAATGCTAATAAGAAAGTATTATTACTATTATCATTACGATTCTTCTTATTATTATTTCTTCCGCTGTTATTATCATCTTTATCATCAGTATAGTGATAATCAGATAGTATCTATATATGTTGATAATTTTTTTTTTTTTTTTTTTTTTTTTTTTTAATAATTATCATTCTGATGATGAAAATAACGATTATGACGATAATTTTGAAAATCATAATGATTATGATCAAAACAGTGATGATGATGATGATGATGATGAGAGAGAGAGAGAGAGAGAGAGAGAGAGAGAGAGAGAGAGAGAGAGAGAGAGAGAGAGAGAATACGAATCAGAAAGAAAGAGAGAGAGAACGAAACAGAAACAGAAAGAGAGAGAGAGAGAGAGAGAGTCGACAGAGAGAGAGAGAGAGAGAGAGAGAGAGAGAGAGAGAGAGAGAGAGCGCAAAACAGAAAGAGAGAGAGAGAGAGAGAGAGAGAGAGAGAGGGAGAGAGAGAGAGAGAGAGTCGACATAGAGAGAGAGAGAGAGAGAGAAACAGAAAGAGAGAGAAAGAGAGAGAGAGTCGTCACAGAGAGAGAGCACAAAACAGAAAGAAAGAAAGAGACCGAGAGAGAAACCTAAAAAAAAAAAAAAAAAAACAGGCCCCAACACTGTTTGTGGCGAATGTGGATATTGCAATAAGAAGGAAATCGGCCAAGTGCGGGTGGTCTGGACGCTAGCGTGGGCGTGTCTAATAAACGGAACATTTCCCCTCTGTCTTTTCCTAATTCTCTGAATATATTTGCTAGCTTTCTTCTTATTATTATTCTTTTCCTTCTTCTTTTTTCTGTTTCTGTTCTTATTTTTATTCTTATTTTTATTCTCCTCCTCATTTTATTTCTTCTTCTTCTCCTTTTTATTCTTTTCTTCTTCTTCTTCTTGTTCTTCTTCTTCTTCTCCTTCTTCTACCTCCTCCTCCTCTTTCTTCTTCTTCTTCCTCTTCCTCTTCATCCTCTACTTTCTTCTTCTTCCTCGTCTTCTTCCTCCACCTTCTGCTTCTTCTTCTTCCTTCTCATCCTCTTCCTCCTACTTTAGCTTAGTCTCGTCCTTATCTATCTTCCTCTTTTTTTCTCTTTTTTCAGTTTCTCTTCTTTTCTTCATCCTTCTTCATCTTATCTTATTTTTTCTTCATTTTGTTCCTCCTCTTTCCTCGTAAATTCTGCTTTCTCCCAAAACATTTTATTTTCATTTCTATCCTCCGATTCACTCTGATATTTCTCGTCTCTATTCTTTTGCCTTCATTTATTATACGTTCTACCTGGTCTTTATTTGTTTTGTTTTCTTGTTAGTTTTCCGAATATTTGCTTTCTCTTGTCTTCTCTCTTGCTGTCTTTCTTCCATTTTTAAAAAAATTTCCTCCCTTCTCCCTTCCTTTATCTCTCTCCTTTATTCCTTTTTTTCGGCTTCTATTCTCTCTCTCTCATTCTCTTTCTCTTTCTCACACACACTCTCTTCTCTTTCTCTATATATCTATCTTTCGCTCTCTGTCTTTCTCTCTCTCTCTCTCTCTCTCTCTCTCTCTCTCTCTCTCTCTCTCTCTCTCTCTCTCTCTCTCTCTCTCTCTCTCTCTCTCTCCATCAGTTCTCCTTTCCATTCTCTCCTCTTTCCTTATTTCCTCTTTCGCTTTCTTCCATCTTCATTATCTCTCTCCTTCCTCCCCTTCTTTCTATCTCATACACCTTCTTCTCTATCATACCTCCACCCTCAACAACACATCCACAATCTACCCCCCCCCCCTTCTCTTTCACAAAGAAAAAGAAAAAAGAAAAAAAATCAACTTGTTCACTGTTCAGGTGATTGTTCTATCGTAAATCATAACCACAGCTGATCTATGAGAACCCGAGGCCAGTGTCATGTACAACACTTGTTTTCCTGCATACACGTGCCTATAGATAAACACACACACAGACAGACACGCAAATGTACACACATGTTGAATTGTTCACCATCGTTGTTATTGTTCTTGTTAATATTGTTATTTTTGTCAATGTTGTTGTTCTTAGTACTATCTTTATGATCATTATCCTAACAACTGTTGTTATTTCTGTTATTATTGTTGTTTTTCTTGGCACTATCTTTAAGAGCATTATCCTAACTATTGTTGTTATCTGTGTTATTATTGTTATTTCTGC
>NC_091576.1:803992-808992 GCF_042767895.1 Penaeus vannamei
CCCTCCACTTCCTCCTCCTCCTCCTCCCCTCCTCCTCCTCCGTCTCCTTCACCTCAACCACCACCACCGCCTCCCTCCTTCTCCTGCTCTTCCTCCTCCAACACCACCTCCTCCTCCACCAACCTTTTCTCCTCCTCCTCCACCACCACCACGACCACCTCCACCTTCACCAACTTTCCCTCCTCCTCCACAACCTCCACCTCCTCCTCCTCCTCCCACATCTTTTTCTCTCCCTCTCCCTTCCTCCCTCTCTTTCCATCCCGAGCATCACTCCACCGAGCTGGTCACTAGGTCGGCCACGCGGAGCTATAATGCTCGACTGCAACTCTGCAATCATCTGTCATCCATGCAGAGCCCCAGAGAACCAGTTGCCTTCCCTGCTTTCCTTCGTGTGTTTTTTTTTTTTTTTTTTTTTTTTTTTTGTTCCCATGCTCTGCCGTCTGGAAGGAAATCTTGAAAGAGGGTTTGGATAGAAGAGGAGAGAGAGAGAGGGGAGGAGGGGGGGGATAGGAGAGAGGGAGAGAGAGAGAGAGAGGGGGAGAAGGGGGGTGGGGGAGAGAGAGAGGAGAGAGGGAGAGAGGAAGGGGGAAGAGGGGGAGAGAGAGAGAGGGGGAGGGAAGAAAGAGAGAGGAGGGGGAGAGGGAAGGGGGAGAAGGTGGGGGAGCAGGAGAGAGAGGGGGGAGGGAGAGAGAGAGAGGGGAGGGAGGGAGAGAGGGAGGTGGGGGGGGGGAGGTAGGAGAGAGAGGGAAGAAATTTTGGTTTGATTCTGTTTTGTTTGTTTATTTTCACTTTTTCTTTCTGTGTCCTCCTCCTTCTCTCTTCCTTATCTCTTCTCCATCCCTTTACCCTCTTCATCTTCCTCTCTCTCTCTCTCTCTCTCCTCTCTTCCTCATTCTCTTCCTCTCCAAAACCTTCCCTCTTCTTCCTTCCTCTCCCTCTCCACCTTCCCCCTTCTTCCGAAATCTCCTCCAGATACCAATCACCACCCCCCCCCCACCCACCCCCACCCACCGTTGCATTTCTAAGGCCCTCTGATCGACAATAATTAGGGCAGAGAATGCCCCCCTTTCCCAGTTGGTCTATAGAGTCGACAATCCTCTGAACAGCATAGGGATTGTCGACCTTACTGTCGGAGAGAAGAAATAGATTTAACAGCAAATGTGGTAGAGAGAGAGAGAGAGAAGAGAGAGAGAGAGGAGAGAGAGAAGAGAGAGAGAGAGAGAGAGAGAGAGAGAGAGAGAGAGAGAGAGAGAGAGAGAGAGAGAGAGAGAGAGAGATGGAGATAGATAGATAGATAGACAGATAGATAAAGAGAGAGACGGAGATGGAGAAAGAGAGAGAAGGGAAGAGGAGATGAAATAGATATTGACGATTTAGAAAAAGGGGATATAATTACCAATTAAATAAGATATATAATAACTCCACCCTCACCAGAAGGAGGTGAGAGAGAGAGAGAAAGAAAGAGATAGATAGAGAGAGAGCGAGAGAGAGAGAGAGAGAGAGAGAGAGAGAGAAGAGAGAAGAGAGACAGACAGAGAAAGAGAGAGAGAGAGAGAGAAACTAAGAAAGAGAGAGACAGAGAAAGTAAGAAAGAGAGAGAGAGAGAGAGAGAGGGAGGGAGGGAGGGAGGGAGAGAGAGGAGATAAGAAAGAGAAAAAGTAAGAAAAAGAAAGAAAACGAAAGAGAGAGAGAGAGAGAGAGACAGAGACATATCAGAGAGACACGCCCCCCGTCCCCCACCTCTGCCTCCCGCCCCCCCACCTCTGCCTCCCACGCCCCCTCCCCCACTCTGCCTCCCACGCCCCCCCTCCCACCACCTCTGCCTCTCTCTCACAGGCGGCGTCGTCACCGTCGTCAGGAGGTTCGGGTCGGCCTTTCACTTCTGCCGTGATCGCCGCCGCCCTGGTCTTGCGCTCGACGCGATGGCTATCTCGGACCCACATCTCCCGCGGGCGGTTTGGGACGGCGTCGCTACCCTGGGGGAGAGGTGCGGGGGTGGGGGTGGGAGGACTCCACTGGGGGAGGGGGTCTCTACCCTGGGGGAGAGGGCGGGGGTCGGCTGGGGGAGGGGATGGTTGGAAGATGTGCTGGGGTCACTACCCTGGGGGAGAGGGCGGGGGGGGTACTCGTCTGGGGGAATGGGGGTTGGAAGATGTGCTGGGGTCGCTACCCTGGGGGAGAGGGCGGGGGTTGGGGGGTTGGAAGATGTGCTGGGGTCGCTACCCTGGGGGAGAGGGCGGGGTTGGAAGATGTGCTGGGGGGGGGGTTGGAAGATGTGATGGGGTCGCTACCCTGGGGAGAGGGCGGGGGGTTGGAAGAGGTGCTGGGGTCACTCGGCTGGGGGAGAGGGTGGGGCGTTGGAAGATGTGCTGGGGTCGCTATCCTGGGGGAGAGGACGGGCGTGGGGAGGGGGGACTCGGCAGGGGGAGGGGTGGTGGTGGAAGATGTGCTGGGGTCGCTACCCTGGGGGGAGAGGGCGGGGGGTGGGGTGGGGGGTTGGAAGATGTTCTGGGGTCGCTACCCTGGGGGAGAGGACGGGGGTAGGGAGTGGGAGAACTTTGGAAGATGTGCTGGGTGGGGGGAGGGGTTGGAAGAGGTAGGGGGGGGGTAAGCTACCGGGGGAGAGGGACGTGGGGGGATGGTAGAGGGGTAGGGAGGGGGGGGGGTTGGAAGATGTGTTGGGATGGTTGGGAGTGGGAGAGGAAGGGGAGGGGGTAGTTAGGGAGAGGGAATGGGAGGGTGAGGGGATAGAGACAGGTAGAGGGGGGGAGGTAGTTAGGGAGATGTGCTGGGGTGGTTGTGAGTGGGAAAGGTAGGGAGAGGGGTACTTAGGGAGAGGTAAGGTAGGGAGAGGAGGGAGGGGGAATGGTGGGGGGGACAGGGAGAGGGAAGGAGGGAAAGGGTGCGGGATAGGAAGGTAGGGAGGGAATCATGGGGTAAGGGATGGGTGAGGGAAGGAGAGGGAGGTGTGATAGGGGATTAGGGAGGGGTAAAAAAGATGTGGTGAGATGGGGGTAGGAAGGGGTAGGAGGGGTAGGAGATTGAGAGATTTCTCCACCTCCACCTTTTTCTTCTTTTCTACCGCTCTCTTTCCTTCCCCCACTTCTTTGTACCTCCACCTCTTTTTCTATCTCTTCTTCTCTCTCTACCTCCACGTGCATTGCATCCTATACCTCCACCTCATTCTTCTCTCTCTCTTCCCCCCTCCTTCTCTCTCTCTCTCTCTCTCTTCCCCCCCCTCTCTCTCTACTTCCTCCTCATTCCTTCCCTCCACCTCACAACCTTCCCCCCACCCTCTCCCCCCTCGCCCCACCACTTCCCCTTTCCCTCCCTTTCTTCCTTCCCCCCCACCACCACTTCCCCCTTGCCCCCTCCACCATTCCCTCCTTTCTTCCTCCCCCCTCCTCCCTCCCTACCACCACTTACCCTCTCGCCCCCTCCCTTTCTCCCCTCTTTCCCTCCTTCCCTTCCCCCTCACCCCCTCCCTTTCTCCCTCCTTCCCTCCTCCCTCCACCCCCACCCCCTCTCTAACCCGCGGCTGTCATGCGCCTGTCGATGTGCACTTGTCTCTTGTCATGCACCACGTGATCTCTCTGCCTTATCTATATCTACTGTTTCGCTACTCTTTCGCCATTTCTCTTCTTGTCTCTTCTTCCTTCGTCACGCATGGTTGTTCGATCTTTTCTTCTTCTTCTTCTTCTTCTTCTTATCATCTTCGTTTTCAACTTTCTTTTTTAATGTTCCATTTATTGCTTTCATTTTGTCGGTTTCATTTTTTTTGCCTCTTTCTTTCCTTTCTTTTCACTGTTTTCTTTTCTTTCTTTCTTTCTTTCTTTCTCTTTTTTAAATTCATCTATTGTAATTGTTATTATCACCATTTTCATTATCATAGTTCTTACATTTATCATTTTTATAATTGTTATTGTTTTCACTTTAGTTATTACAGTGATTATGATATTGGTTGTCACTGCTGATTGTTGATGATAATGATAATAAAGCAGTAATAATAATAACAATAATTATAAAAAATAATGATAAAGGTAATGACAATAAAGATGATAATAATGATAAGGACAATGATGATAGTAATAATGATAATAACAATGACAATAATAGAAGTAATAATGATAATAATTATAATAATAATGATAATAACAATGATAATGATAAGGACAATAAAAATGATAATAATAATAATAATAACAATAACAATACTAATAATTATAATAATAATTATGATAATTACAATAATAGTACTAGTACTACTACTACTAATAATAAGTACAATAATAACAACAATGATCATAACAATTATAAAGATGATGATGATAATGATAACAATGATAGCATTAGTAACAACTACAACAACAACAACAATAGTAACAAAAATAATAATTCTGATATCAATGATAACAATAATGATAAGGATAATGATCATAGTACTGATAATAGTAATAACAGAATGACAATAATACTACTACTGCTATTACTAAAAGTATTTATAAAAATAATAACAATAATAATAGCAACAAGTTATCATGATAATAATAAGGACAATAACAATGATGATGATGTTGATGATGATGATGATAATGATAATGATAACAATACTAATAATGAAATAGCAATAATAATAATAGTAATAACAATATTGATAATGGCAATGATAATAATAATGCTGATAAGAATAATAGTAATAATCATGACAATTATGAAAATAATGATAATGATAGTAAATTGTTGTGATTATAACAATAATCATGATGACAATAATGATAATGATAATAATGATAACGATAATAATGATGATAGTGACAGTACTAATAGTATTAGTAGTGACAATAGTAATCATCAAAAAATGATGATAATGATAATAACGATTACAATGATTATAACGACAACGACAATAATAATTATAATATTAATGGTAATGATAGTGGTAGTAGTAGTAGTGATAATAATAATGATAGCAAAAATGATAGTAATAATAACTATAACAA
>NC_091576.1:823992-828992 GCF_042767895.1 Penaeus vannamei
GAGAGAGAGAGAGAGAGAGAGATAATAGAGAGAGAGACAGAGAGAGAGAGAAAGAGAAAGCGAGGAGAGAGAGAGAGAGAAAAAAGGACGGGGGAGACACAGAGAGAGGGAGATAGAGAAGAGAATGGGTAAGGGAGAGAGAAGGGACAGATAGATAGATAGATCTAGATAGATAGAGAAGAGAGGGAGAGAGAGAGAGAGAGAGAGAGAGAGAGAGAGAGAGAGAGGAGAGAGAGAGAGAGAGAGAGAGAGAGAGAGCAGAGAGAGAGAGAGAGAGAAAGAGAGAGAGAGAGAGAGAGAGAGAGAGAGAGAGAGAGAGAGAGAGAGAGAGAGAGAGAGAGAGAGAGAGAGAAGGAGAGAGAGAGAGAGAAGGGATAAGAAGAGAGAGAGAAAGAAAGTAGGAGAGAAGAAATAGACAGGTAGATAGACAGATGCACAGATAGCTCGAGAAGCACACACTGGACCACACGTATCAAAACATTTATCCTTACATATTGATAATTGCCATAATTTCTTTCCACCTTCCTTTACTTCTTTTCCCCCAGTGCTAAAAAGGAAGAAAGCTTATTTACATATGAAGAATATAACATAATAACCAACTCCCTCTGCGCCTTTCAATTGCTATCATCCGGTGGAAAACACGTTGCAGATGTAACCACTCAGACCTCCTTTTTCTGCATTTTGTAATTAATTTGCAAAGTTTAATCATATTATTTAGATAAAGAAAAGGAAGGAAAAAAAGAAGCGTCATTCTTAGTGTCTAGATTTCGAGAAGAATATAAATTATGAGACTCGCTCGCTCCTTCCTCTCCGCCTTTCCCTCCTCCCCCCCAACCCCTTCCATCTAATTAATTTCTTATATAAATCTATCACTCATTCATTTATCATCTTCCGTTGCTTCTTGTTTTATTCATACATTGTTTTCGACATCCATTAACAGAGCGCAGACGAACAGCCGTGCGAGGAAAGCCTTTAGTGTCGAAACAAGTGAAGATCGGTTAGCTTCCGGATCCGAGCCCGCCAAAAAAGAGCCATAAATCAACATTCAAATTAACCGCGACATATTAATGGCACAACCCCTCGTGTTATATCCATGCAAAGACAAAACGATTTGAACTAAGTGAGCGAGCGAAAGACGAAAAACAGAAGGCGAGAGAACGTAAATGTGGGAGGTAGATAAATAAAGTAAAATACAAAAAAGGGGTTACGAGTGTAAAAGATAAATACGTGTTATATCTGCACAAAGACAAAGCGATTCGAACTAAATGTGCTGACGAGGCAAAAAGAGGAAGCCAAAAGAGCGTGGAAGAAAGAGGATACAAAGAGAATAAAAAGGAAAAGAGATGAAGGGAGACGAGCGTAAACGATAAACAAAATGACTCGGCGATGACGTCATATGTGTTTCTCCAATCAGGCGCGATCTATCAGTGTCCACTTCCCAGCGTCATCGCTCAGCCCCGTTATCTTGACTCCCTTTCCCTTTCTCAGAATTATGATCACAGGAGATATAATTAAACCTAAGAAATAAACTTCAGGGATTTACTGAATTCTTAAAACCAAAGCGACTTCGATAAACAGTTCATGAGTTACGTAAATGTGTTCGAATCAAAGGGGTGTTCGAAGCAGTCTGGGTCATAATGATCACAACCTTTAATAACTTTCATTAGCTGATTAATTACGGTCCGAAGCAGGTCATTGTTCAACTCGCCTTCCATTCTCATCTACCTGCAGGACCTGCCATACCTGGCTTACCCCCCTCCCCCCTTCCCCCCCTCCTTCCCCCACTGTTCTCCTCCCCCCCTTCCCCCACTGTTCTCCTCCCCCCCTTCCCCCACTGTTCTCCTCCCCCTCCTTCCCCCACTGCTCTCCTCCCCCCTTCCCCCACTGTTCTCCTCCCCCCCCTTCCCCCACTGCTCTCTCTCCCCCCTTCCCCCACTGTCCACCTCCCCCCCCTTCCCCCACTGCTCTCCTCCCCCCCTTCCCCCACTGTTCTCCTCCCCCCCTTCCTCCACTGTTCTCCTCCCTCATTCTTCACTCCCCCCCAACCCCTCCCCCTCCTCCACCCCCACCCCCCTCTCCCCACCCATGAACCCGGGTGTACAACCAGGATTTAATCTGATCGAATTCAGTCGTTTCTTTTGAATATCACCCTTATAGCATCCTTATTATTATTATCATTATTATATTTATTATATAAATATTATTATTATCATTATTATAGCATCCTTAGTGTCCTATTAAAAATACAGCAGCTGATGGCAATGATAATGATAATGATTAGGGTAATAATGATTATGATAATAATGATAATAATAATGATAATGATGAATAATGATTATGATGATAATAATAATAATGATGATGACAACAGTGATAATCATAGCACTACTGCTGCTGCCAGTAATAATAATGATAAAAACAAAGGTAATGATGATAACAATGATAATGATAATGATTAGGATGATAATGACTTTTGGAAATAATGATAATTAAAATGATAATGATAAATAATGATAATGATAGTAATGATAACAAGGATAATAAAGATCATAATAATGATAATGATAATAACAATAAAATAGTAATAATAAAACTGATGATAATAATAATAATAATAATGATAATGCTGATGACGACGATGATGATGATAATAATAACAATAATAATAATAATAATAATGATAGTAATGATAATAATAATAATGATAATAATAACGATGATGATAACAATAATGATGATAATAATCATTATTATCATTATTATGAAGATAATGATAATAATAATAATTATTATTATGAAGATAATAATAATTATTATTATTATCCTTATGAAGATAATAACAATAATTATTATCATTATTATGAAGATAATAATAATAATAATTATTACTATTATGAAGATAATAATAATCATAACGATAATCATAATGATAATCATCTCATCATCGCCATCATCATTATGATTGCACTAGTACTAGTAACAATAATAATGATATACGTAATGATAATAATAATAACAATAATGATCATAATGATAATAACAATAGTATCAATAATAGTGATGATAATACCAATGATCATAGTGATGATAATCATAGTATCAATAGTAATGATGATGATACTAATGATAACGATAATACTAGTAATGTCAATAATAATGATAATGATAACAGTAATGCTTAAAAACTAATAACATTAAAACTTACGGTAATACTAAGACTAATACTACTAATGATAGTAAAAATAATGATAAGCATAGTGATGATAGTATTAATGATTTTAAAATCATAATGACAATACTGGTGATGACTGACTGATGATAAAGATGGTGACAACAATAAAAAACAAAGACGAGAAAAGATGAAATAATAAAGATAAAAAAAGATCTAGTAAGGCATCAGCGGTCGACCCCCTCCCCCCCTTCCTCACACTAATCTTTAAGGGATTCGCTAATCCATCAACGAATCCGGGCGCCTCCTCCGACCCGGCAGGATCCCCCGCCTCCTCTCCCCTTCCCTTCTCCCTGTCCTCTCAATTTCTTTTCCTTCTCCTCTCTTTCCCTTCCTTCTCCTTTCCTCCCCTTTCCTCCTTCCCTACCCCTATCCCCTTTCCTCTCCCTCTCCCCCTTCCCTTCCTTCTCCTCTCCTCCCCTTTCCCCCTTCCCTTCCCTTCCCTCTCTTCCCTTTTCCCCCTTCCCTCCCTTTCCTCTACCCCTCTCTCCTTACCTTTCTCCTCTTCCCTCTCTTCCCCTCTTCCCCCTTCCCTCTCCTTCCCCTTCCCCCCGTCATCTCCCCCTTCCACTTCCTTCTCCTCTCTTCCCCTTTCCCCCTTCCCTTCCCTCCCCTCTCCTCCCCCTTTCCTCTACCCCTCCTCTCCTAACCTTTTTCCTCTTCCCTTCCCTTCCCTCTCTTCCCCTTTCCCCCTTCCATGACTTTCCCTTCTCCCTGTCCTCTCCCCTTCCCTTCCTTCTCCTCTCCTCTCCCCTTTCCCCTTACCCTTCCCTTCCCTCTCTTGCCCTTTCCTCTTTCCCTTCCCTCTCTCTCTTCCCCTTTCCCCCTTCCCTCCCCTTTACCCTTTCCCTTCCCTCCTCCTCTCCCTTCCCTTCCTTCTCCTCTCCTCCCCTTTCCTCCTTCCCCACCCTTCCCTCTCTCCTTTCCCCCGTCCCCTCCCCTTTACCCTTTCCCTTCCCTCCTCTCCCCTTCCCCCTTCCATCCCTTTCCCTTCTCCCTGTCCTCTCCCCTTTCCTTCCTTCTCCTCTCTCTCCCCTTTCCTCTACCCCTCCTCCTCCTTACCTTTCCCTCTTCCCTTCCCTTCCCTCTCTTCCCCTTTGCCCCTTCCATGACCATTTTCCCTTTCTCCCTGTCCTCTCCCCTTCCCTTCCTTCTCCTCTCCTCCCCTTTCCCCCTTCCCTTCCCTTCCCTCTCTTCCCCTTTCCTCTACCCTCTCCTCCTCTCCTTACCTTTCCCCCTTCCCTCCCCTTCCCTGTCCCCTCTCCTCTCCCTCTTCCCCTTCCCTTCCCCTCACCTCTCCTCCCCTTTCCTCCTTCCATGCCTTTCCCTTCTCCCTGTCCTCTCCCCGTGCCTTCCTTCTCCTCTCCTCCCCTTTCCCCCGTTCCCTTCCCTCCCTCTTCCCCTTTCCCCCTCCCCTTCCCCTTCCCTCCTCTTACCCTTTCCTCTACCCCTCCTCTCCTTATCTTTCCCTCTTCCCTCCTTTTCCCTTCTCCCCTTCCCTTTCCCCCCTTCCCTCCCCCTTCCCTTCCCCTTCCTTTCCCCTGTCCCCCTCTCCTCTCCCTCTTCCCTTCCCTTTCCCCCTTCTCTCCCCTTCCCTTCCCTTCCCTCTCTCCCTTCCTCTTCCCCCTTCGCTTCCCCTCCCTCTCTCCCTTCCCGTCCCCCTCCGTCTTCCCCTCCCCCCAGGCAGAATTTTAGAATTGGTTGTTGTTGTTGTTGTTGTTCATTTTTAGTTGTTGTTTTTCGTTGTGGTTTTGGCAGAAGGGTTGGTGTT
>NC_091576.1:858992-861492 GCF_042767895.1 Penaeus vannamei
GATAGTAACAATGATAATAATGATAAGAAGAATTTTCTCCATCATCCATATCATTATTATTATTATCTTTATCATTATTATCATCATTATTATAGTAATACTAATAGTAATGATAATAATAATGATGATAATAATAAGAATAACAATATTAATTATAAGATTAAGAAGAATGATGATAATGATAATAACAAAAAATAGTAATGATGATAATAATAATAAAATATATAGTAAACAACAACAACAGCAATAATAATAATAACAATAATGATAATAATGATAACAATGATAATAATAATAATAATAATAATAATAATAATAATAATAATAATAATAATAATAATAATAATAATAACAATAATAATAATAATAATAATAATAATAATAATAATAATAATAATAATAATAATAATAATAATAATACAAAATAATAAAGATAATAGTGATATAATAATAATAACAATAATAATAATAATAATAATAATAATAATAATAATAATAATAATAATAATAATAATAATAATAATAATAATACAAAATAATAAAGATAATAGTGATATAATAAAGATAGTGATAATAAGGATACTGATAACTATAATGATAACAATATTAAAAATCATAATAATAATAATAATAAGAATTATCTTTAGTTACTGTTACTTTGTTACTATTATTATCATTTTATTCACAATAATCATAACAATAACAATAAGAGTAACCCCAATAATTATAATGATAATCATTATACTAATGATAATAATAATGACAATGATAATAGTATCAAAAGAATAATTATAATCATAAGAATGATGAAATCAATAATTGCAACAGTAAGAACTACATCATTGATATTAAGAAAATTTGAGTGAATGGCAAATTCAGATTCGAAAATAAATGATTTTACTGCAAAAGGAACTAAAAAAAAAAAAAAAAAAAAAAGTAAATGTACATGAAGTTACCGAAAATAAATGAAATTATCCAGCAATTTTTTTTTTCTTATTTCGTCATTAACCGCGAGATCCATCATCGGGTTCTTTGAGCGAAAACCACCGACAGTGAACGAAACGCAGCGAAGTCCAGCGAAATCCCCCAAGCCTTCGGTTTTATCAAGAGCGAAAGTACAATAACGAAGCGGATCGTCCCAGTAGCTTACGTAATCAATTTAATCCTCTTAATCGAATAAATTTCCCCCTTAACATTCACTCACCAAAACACTCCCTTAGCCACGAAGGAGAGAGACGAACATCCGGTCCGAAGAGCGAAAAGCCCCCCCCCCCCGCCCCCCTCTAAGCGCCCTGCAACGGATCTGCAACAACAGACGCTGCAAAAGGACTGGCTCTCCCTTGCTCCCATGAAACAAAACTCCCCATGTGAAATCAGGGAGAATGTGCCAGGAATATTAATTCGGTCTGGACAAGTTTTTGCCCGCGGAGGATCAACAATATTGTCATCCACGGTTCCACGATTCGCTATAATTCTCCCGTTCCCACGTGTGTTCTTGTAAAAACATGATCTTCTCGTCCAGAGGGCTTTTATCTCCGCTTTAAGAGGCTTCGAAACCCCGCCGGTCCGCGATCAGACGGCCGTCCTGCGTTAATAAATAGCGGATATGAACAATGTCAATTTTTTCCCCCACATAATATATTGTCACCTGTCCGCACCCTTGTCTTCCCCGCCAGTGCGAAAGAGGCGGACGGACAGCCAGTCGCCGAGGCCGCATGCGAGAGAATCTATCACAGCCCGACCCATATAATTTTCACCTTCTGACGAATTCTTGGGGAAACCTCAATTCCCGCTGTAATTCTATATCATTTGGCCGACGCTAAGGTCGTAATGCGAGATCGCCCGGTGAAAATCATCCGGTCTTTTTCGGCGCTAGACACCTTCTTAAACATCTCGCATTCCTCTACCTTGTTCCTGCCTTATCAGTGCATCTCGTTGTCCGGAGAGCCAATCAGAACGCGCCTCTCCTCTCCCGCCGCGTTCCCATTGGTTAATTAACATTTATCCTATGGTCAGTATGACAACTACCATGGGTATCCATCTCGCTAGCCTTTTTGGCCCAACTTGTGGTGAATTGTCAATGATTTGGAAACATGGCTGCAAACACCGCCGCTTTTTGCCGTATTTGCGCCTCGAGTTTACCTCTTTTTGCATTTCTTCGTGCGAGGAATGGTAAAGAGAGAGAGAGAGACAGAGAGAGAGAGAAGAGAGAGACAGAAAGAGAGAGAGAGAGAGAGAGAGAGAGAGAGAGAAGAAATAGACTGAAAGAGCCTGATTTGTGAATCTTGTTTGCCTCTTCTTATACATTTTCATGCGAGGAATGGTAGAAAGAGAGAGAGAGGGGGGGAGAGCGGAGAAATATATAAATAAAAGGAGAAAGAGAGACACAGCGACAGAGAAAGAAAGAGACAGACAGAGACAGAGATACAGACAGAGACAGATGAAAGAGAGAGAGAGAGAGAGTGTAAGAGAGAAGAAATTCCAAGGGTTTTAATATTCA
>NC_091576.1:873992-876492 GCF_042767895.1 Penaeus vannamei
TTATCATTATTATTATCATCGTTAATATTGTTACCATCATTATCATCATCATATTACTATTATCTATAAATGTTAACAACCAACAATGGTTATCATTATTGCTGTTTTCATTACAGACAGCAACGAGAAAATGGAAGCACAAGTGAAGGGGGAAAAAAATAAAATGAAAAAAAGAATAGAAAGAGAATTAGGAAAAGAAAAATATATGGTCTTAATAATTAAGAATGTAACTAGGAATGTAATTTCAACGAGGAATACACACACACACACACACACACACACACACACACACACACACACAGACACACACACACACACACACACACACACACACACACACACACACACACACACACACACACATATATATATATATATATATATATATATATATATATATATATATATATATATATATATATATATATATATATATATATATATATATATATATACATATATATATATATATATATATATATATATATATATATATATATATATATATATATATATATATATATATATATATATATATATGCAATTGCGAATCAATAATAGAAACACAGAAGACAAAGTGAAAATAGAAATATTTCAGATAGAAATGGAATTAGGAGAATGATATTAATTGGAATGAAGAAGATTAATAAATATAATGACACGAAGAGGGGGAAGGAGAATAAAAGGCAAGGAAGAGGAAGAAAAAGAGAGAGAGAAAAAAACAAGAGGAAATAGTAAAGGAAATAGGATAAACTACAGGAGAAATAAATAGGTAAAAAGGTAAAAGATAAAAAAAGGATAATAAAATATAATCATATCAGATGTTAATTATACAAGTGCATATCGAGTTCGTATTCAAATTATGACTAATTGCATCTCTCCCTCCTCCCTTTTGGCCGTTTCCAAAAATGGGTTCCAATTTCAAGGATTTCAATTTAGTTCGTCCGTGAGAGGTGGAGCATATGGGAGGTGAGAGAGAGCGAGAAGGGAGGGAGGGAGGGAGTTAAGGAAGGGAGGGAGAGAGAGGAAGGGGAGGGAGAGGGATGAAGGGAGGGAGAGAGGAAGGGAAGGGAGAGGGAGAGAAGAAGGGGAGGGAGGTTAGAGAGGGAGTTAAGGAAGGGAGGGAGAGGAAGAATTGGGAAGAGGGAGGGTGGGAAGGAGAAGAAGGGAGGTGGGAGAGTGAGGAAGGGGAGGAAGGGAGAGAATTCGGAAGGAGTCTGGGAGGGAGAGGGAGAGGGAGGGAGGTGAGAGAGAAAGGGAGGGAGAGGGACGGAGGTGAGAGAGAGTGGAGGGGGCGAGAGGAAGGGAGAGAGAGGGAGGGAAAAGGAGGGAGGTGAGAGAGCGAGGAGGGAGGGGGGGAGAGGAAGGGAGAGAGAGGGAGGGAAAGGAGGGAGGTGAGAGAGCGAGGAGGGAGGGGGGTGAGGAAGGGAGGGAAGGGGAGACTGAGAGAGAGAGAGAGAGAGAGAGAGAGAGAGAGAGAGGAGAGAGAGAGAGAGAGAGAGAGAGAGAGAGAGAGAGAGAGAGAGAGAGAGAAAGAGAGAGAGAGAGAGAGAGAGAGAGAGAGAGACGAACACTCAGAAGAGAATTAAAGAAAAAACAGCAGGAGAAAAAAAAAAAGAAAATGAATAATGTATAAGCACAAACAGCCTTTAAAAATGAAAAAAAAAAAAAACATATACAAAAGAAACAAAAAAAGAAAAACAATACAAAATAAGGCGAAGTACGCACTTACCGTTCCCATGGAAAGGAAATAAAAAAAGAGGGGAAGAAGTAGGAGGAGGAGGAGGAGGGGAAGGAGGAGGAGGAGGAGGGAGGAAGAGGGAAGAGGCGGGGAAGAAGTGGAAGTAGGAGGAGGTAGAGAAGGTGGAGGAGGGGGGGAGGAAAGAGGGGAAGGACAACCAGGAGTAGGAGTAAGAAGAAGGCGGAGGAGAGAGATGAGTAAGGGGAGGGGGAGAGGGGGAAGGAGGGGATAGGAAGAAGTAGGGACAAAGGGGGGGAAGGGTGGCAAGAGGACGAGGAAGAGAAGGAGAAAAGGGAAGAAGAGAGATGGATGAGAGAGGAGAGAAGAGAGTAAGAGCGGAATGAGCTGTAGGAAATCGGATGAAGAAGAGAGAAGTATAGGGGATGGAGGGAGGAAGAGAGGGCAGGAGAGTGGGGGTGGGGGAGGATAGGATAGGATAGGGGGTAGGATACCTCAAAGAACCCTATCTGATCTACAAAGGAAACGCGTATCCTGTATACGGGCATTATGCATGCATGAGTTCAAAGCTTCAATTACGAAATGACCCAATTTTTTGGAAAGGAAAACTTTAGTGGGTTATAGTTTTTCGAGTCCTTCTGGTCCATCAGCTGCTCGCTTGGGTCGCTCTTTCGTGGCGGGCGAGTCCAAAAAACGCGTTGAAATATTACTCTCGCTCTGGAGATCTTTTTTT
The DNA here is from genome assembly GCF_042767895.1 of Penaeus vannamei. Classification (NCBI taxonomy): domain Eukaryota; kingdom Metazoa; phylum Arthropoda; class Malacostraca; order Decapoda; family Penaeidae; genus Penaeus; species Penaeus vannamei. Next base: position 876,425 of record NC_091576.1, read on the forward strand.
TTAGACTTTTTTTTTTTTTTTTTTTTTTTTTTTAGCGGGGGCTGGTAGATGCGGGGGGTTATCTCTGT
>NC_091576.1:916492-918992 GCF_042767895.1 Penaeus vannamei
TTGTTATTATCATTGTTATCACTTTCTTTTGTTATTATCGTTGTTATCACTATCTTTTGTTATTATCATTGTTATCACTATCTTTTGTTATTATCATTGTTATCACTTTCTTTGGTTATTATCATTATCACTATCTTTTGTTATTATCATTGTTATCACTTTCTTTTGTTATTATCATTGTTATCACTTTCTTTTGTTATTATCGTTGTTATCACTATCTTTTGTTATTATCATTGTTATCACTATCTTTTGTTATCATCGTGTATATTTGTACTTTTTCTTTTATTGTATTTGTATCATTGTTATCACTTTTTTGTTATTATCATTGTTATCACTCTCTTTTGTTATTATCATTGTTATCACTTTCTTTTGTTATCATTGTTATTGCTGCCGTTGTCTTTATCATCATATTTGCTTTTATTTTATTTTCTCTTCTCTCAGCTTTAATTTTTTTTCCATTTATTCCGTTTTACAAATATTTTACATATCTCTACAATTCCTCCCACGTAATGCTTCCAATTTTTACACCACGTAATTTCCACAACACTTTTCAGCATTGTTATTATCATCGCCCCCCACCCCACCCCCCACACCCCCCTTCTATCTCGTTTTTTTTTTTTAAGCTTATCGCGCTGAACAACAGATATCAAAGGGAAAACGAAATTGTTTGAACACGTGTGCACCGAGAACACAGCTGCACCAAGACGCAACGAGCACACACACACACACACACACACACACACACACACACACACACACACACACACACACACACACACACACACACACACACACACACACACACACACACACACACACACACACACACCTGGGGAGTGAGTTTGTACCCGCTGTCCCTCTATGTGGGTGTCAGGTTATACCATGAGGCTGCAAGAATGAGGTAGAGGGTGTGTGGCGATGTTGGTGAGAGGGAGAGAAAGAGAGAGGATAGAAGGAGTGATGGAATGAATGAGGATAATGGTGATGATGATTGCTATTAAAGGAATGCTAATGGTATTGGTAATAAGGATAATAATGGTGATTATAGTGATACTGATATGAATGATAATGATAATGATGATATTGATAATAGTAATGATTGCAATGATGATATTGATTATAGTAATGATTGTAATGATGATATTGATAATAGTAATGATTGTAATGATGATATTGATAATAGTAATGATTGTAATGATGATATTAATAATAGTAATGATTGTAATGATGATACTGATAATAGTAATGATTGAAATGATGATATTGATAATAGTAAATATTGTAATGATGATATTGATAATAGTAATGATTGTAATGATGATATTAATAATAGTAATGATTGTAATGATGATATTGATAATAGTAATGACTGTAATGATGATATTGATAATAGTAATGATTGTAATGATGATATTGATAATAGTAATGATTGTAATGATGATGGTAATGATACTGACAATAGTAATAACAACGATGATATTGAGAATAGTAACAATAATGATACTGATAATAGTAATATGAATGATATTGATGATAACACTAATAATTAAATTGATAATAGTGATAGTAAGGACATTGATAATGGTAATAATGCTGAAGATAATGATAATGAAAAGAATAATGATAAATATAATCATAATGAGAAAAAAATAATGTTGATTAATGCTAACATTAACAATTATAATAAAAACAATAATGCTAATGATAATAATCACTAGTTGGATCCTTGGAAATTTTATAGAACAAAGTAAAGGTCCTGTCACACTAGTACTTTTACCGTGATTTTTTTTTTTTTTTTTTTTTTTTTACAAATTTCTGAAATTTTGTCCATTTTTGAGCGAATTGTCGATTTTCCAGTCAGACGATAATGATCGTTTCCGTCTGAAAACCTTTCCGTCAACTTTTTCAGCCAAGCATAGTCAAATCAAGAGCTATATTCGAGAATGTTTGTATTTACGTTAATTAAAATTGTCAAAAAATTGACGGAAAAGGTGCTAGTGTGACAGCACCTTAACACTCTCTCCCTTTTTCACACTTACGAAATCTGCTCTCTCCTTCGCCTCCTTCGCCCTCCTCCTTCGCCCTCCTCCTTCACCCTCTAAACTGCAGGCTTATCCTTCGTCAGGTCAACACTCCTCCGTAAGCTGGTCCACGCCTGCCCTCCCTCTGCCTCGAAGGTGGGCGCCTGTGGTATCCTTTGAGGCTTCCTGTGGTGGGCGGTCCTTTGGAGAGGCAGGCGCTAGTCTGAAGGTGCTGTCACACTAGCCCTTCTCCGTCATTTATTTGACAATTTTCTGATTTTTTTTTCCATTTTTGAGCGAATTGTCGATTTTCCAGTCAGACGATAATGATCGTTTCCGTCTGAAAACCTTTCCGTCAACTTTTTCAGCCAAGCATAGTCAAATCAAGAGCTATATTCGAGAATGTTTGTATTTACGTTAATTAAAATTGTCAAAAGATTGACGGAAAAGGTGCTAGTGTGACAGCACCTTAACACTCT
>NC_091576.1:943992-946492 GCF_042767895.1 Penaeus vannamei
TAGACATCGCACTTAAGGGTGCTTCTGGGAGGGAGGGAGGGGGGGGGGGGGGCTGGTTTATGGAAGGAGGGGGAGGGGGGAGGGGGAGTGTCGGAGAGGGTGACCCCAGAGTCTTTCGCTCCCCAAGTGGAGGGACGCTATTAACGAGCATGTTTATTACGCTCTCTCGCTCTCCTCTCTCGTTCTCTCTCTCTCTTTCTTTCTTTCTCTCGTTCTCCTCTCTCTCTCTTTCTTTCTCTCTTTCTTTCTTTCTTTCTCTCTCTCTCTCTCGCTCTCCCTCCCTCCCTCTCTCTCTCTCTCTCTCTCTCTCTCTCTCTCTCTCTCTCTCTCTCTCTCTCTCTCTCTCTCTCTCTCTCTCTCTCTTTCTCTCTTTCTCTCTTTCTTTCTGTCTTTTCTCTCTTTCTTTCTTTCTTCTCTTCTCTCTCTTTCTCTCTCTCTCTCTCTCTTTCTTTCTCTCTCTCTCTCTCTCTCTCTCTCTCTCTCTCTCTCTCTCTCTCTCACACACACACACACACACACACACAAACACACACACACACACACACACACAAAGAGACATAGAGAGATAGAAAAGAAAACAATCATTTGTGTGTTTTGTGTGTATGTGTGTGTTCATCTACGTAAATTTTCTACTGTTTCTTCTTCCCATTTCCACTTCAAGAAAAGTCCTCAGTCCTCATCTTCTTTTTTAATTAATTCCTTTTCTTTTCATCGTCTCTTCTCATTTTTTTGTCTTCTATTTATCATCTATCTTTGTTCCTTTTTCTCTTCTCCCTCTCTTCCTTTTTTCGACAGTATACCCCTCTCTCTTCTATCTTTGTTTCTATCATTTACTGCTCCTCTCACCTTCCTTTTCCAATTTTTCTACTTATCCTATTCTTTTTCATTTCCATTTCTCTCTCTCCATCCCCATTCATTCATCTTTCTCACCCACTATTCTAACCCCCTCCCACACTCCAGCAATCCCTCACTATTCCCCAACTGTCCACCCTTTATCCCCTTCCTCATTCTCCCTTTCCCCCCCATCCTTCCCCACAATCCAATTCTTTTCTCCCCCCCCTCATTCCCTCACCACTTACACGTTCCCCACATTTCCCCATCTTACCCAACACCCTTTCCTGTAAATCCCCCCTTATCACTCCCACAATCTACCCCCACCCCCACCCCATCAACCCCCACCCACCTTAATCACCCCGCCATCCTCTCCAACACCCCACAACCCCATCAAACACCCTCCCTCCCTACCCCAGCCCAAAGCCCCAAATCACCCTCCTCCTCCCTCCCCCCAACCCTCGAGCATCAAACACCACTCCCTACCCCAATCAAACAAACCCCAAATCCCCCTCCCTCCTCCTCCCCCAACCCCCATCAGCACCTCCTACCCCAACCCAAACATCCAAATCACCCCCCTCCTCCCCCCCCAACCCCTCTCGTTCGAGCATCCAACCTCCCTTCCCCAACCCAAACCCCAAATCACTCCCTCCTCCTCCCCAACCCCCAACCCCGTATCAAACACCCTCCTACCCAAATCACCACTCCTCCTCCTCCTCCTCCCCAACCCCCATCAAACACCTCCCTACCCCAAATCACCCCCTCCTCCTCCCCCCCCCAACCCCCATCAAACACCCTCCCTACCCCGAGCATCCTCCCTCCCTACCCCAACCCAAACCCCAAATCACCCCCCCTCCTCCTCTCCTCTCCTCCTCTCGTTCGAGCATCCCCCATCCCATTCATCTCCCATTAAACGGAAGCTGCAGCCGTGGTCATCGGACGCGGCTCCTCGGTCCGGGATGTCTGGGATGCGAGGTCGTCGCTTAGCACGTCCCGATAAAACGGGGTCTTGGACCATTTTCGGGAAGGGACCGTAATTCACGGGTCACTCGAAGAGGTAATAGAGGGAGAGAGGGGAGAAGGATGGAGGGTGGGAGGGAGAGAGAAAGGGGGAAGGATGGAGGGGAGGGAGAGAGAGAGGGGGGTGGAGGAACAGGGAGGGAGGGAGAGAGAGGCAGGGAGAGCAGGAAAGGGAGAAGGATGGAGGAGAGGGAGAGAAGGAGAGTGGTGGAAGGCTGGGGAAGAAGGGAGGAGAGAGAAAGGGAGAAGGATGGAGGGGAGAGGGAAAGGAGGAGAACATGGAGGAGAGAATGGGAGAAGGCTGAGGGAGGAGGAAACAGCGATGGAGGGAGAGACAGGGAGAGAAAGGGGGAAAGGGATGGAGAGGAGAGGAGAGAGACAGCAGAGCAGGGAGGAGAGGAAAGAGAGGCAGGGAGAAAGAGAGGCAGGGAGAAGGGACGGAGGGAGGGAGAGAGAGGGGGTGGGTAGCAGAAAGCAGGGAGGAGATAGGAGACAGAGGGAGAGAGAAAGGGAGAAACAGGAGTGGAGAGAGACAGGGAGGGAGAGGAACAGGGGGAAGGAACAGGGAGAGGAGGAGGAGAGAAATGGAGAAGGATGGAAACAGGGAGAGGAGAGAGAAGAGGGGGTGAGGGGAAACAGGAAGAGAGAA
>NC_091576.1:973992-976492 GCF_042767895.1 Penaeus vannamei
GGATAGAGGAGTATGAGTAGAGAAAATTAGGAGGAAGAGGAGAGAAAGAAATAAAGGATAGATAAGTAATAGAAGAGAAAATTTGGAGGAAGAGGAGAGAGAAAAAAATGAAGGATTATAGGAGTAAGAGAAGAGAAAATTAGGAGGAAGAGGAGAGAAAAAAATGAAGGATTAGAGGAGTAAGAGTAGAGAAAATTAGGAGGAAGAGGAAAGAGAAAAAATAAAGGATTAGAGGAGTATGAGTAGAGAAAATTAGGAGGAAAAGGAGAGAAAGAAATAAAGGATAGATAAGTAAGAGTAGAGAAAATTAGGAGGAAGAGAAGACAAAAAAAGGTAGAAGTGTAAGAGAGGAGAAAATTAGGAGGAAGAGGAGAGAGAAAAAATAAAAGATTAGAGGAGTAAGAGTAGAGAAAATTAGGAGGAAGAGGAGAGAGAAAAAAAGGAAGGATTAGAGGAGTAAGAGTAGAGAAAATTAGGAGGAAGAGGAGAGAGAAAAAAGGAAGGATTAGAGGAGTAAGAGTAGAGAAAAGTAGGAGGAAGAGGAGAAATAAAATAAAGATGGGGAAGAGGGAGGGAAGAAGAAGAAAAAGGGAGAGAAGAAAAGAAAAGGTGGAGATAAAGGAAAATGGAGAATTAAGAGGAAGTGAAGAGAAAAATGAGAAAGGGAGGAGGATAAGGATAAGAAAGAATCAACGGAAAGAGGGAAGGAAAAAAAGAAAAGGAGAAGGAGAAGATAGAATGAAGAGAAAGAGAGGAGAAAAAAAGGAGAGGAAAAGAGAAGAGAGAAACAAGAGCAAACGGAGAGAAATATGAAAGGAAGAAGGAACAGCAGAGGGAGAGGGCAAAAAAGGAGAGAAAGAATGAGTAAACGAAAGAAAGAAGAACAACAACAAAAAAAAAAGGAAACAAGAAGGAGTAGAATAGAAAAAAAAGGAACTTTAGGGGTAGGGGGAGGAGTGGGAGGGAGGGGGTAGGATGGCAGGCAGATGTTGCAAAAGCCAAACAGCTGATCAGGGTCATTGCAAGGAGGTGGCTGATTAAATAAAGATTGATAGAGGGAATAAAATGAACTGGAAATGAGAATAGCAGTGGCGAGGTAATGACAATGATGTCAGTGATAATGACGATATTGATACAGATCGTGAAGAATAAGAAGAGAAATGATAAAGACAATAATAATAGTAAGCATGATAATGAAAATGGTAATGATAATGATAATTACAGTAGTCATAAAAATTATAATATTAATAATGATAATAATGATAATAATAATAACAATAATAATAATGATAATAGTACAACTATTACAATAATGGTAAAAATGATAATAAAAATGATAATGGTAATAATAACGATAATAGTCATGATGATATGATAAGAATAAAAACGATAATGATGATGATTATGATGATGATAATGACAATAATAATATAATTGTTATTATTGATGATATTAGTGCTATTATAATTTGCAATAATGATAACAATAATTATGAGAATGAGAATGATGATGATGATGATAATAATAATAGTAACAATAAAATCTATGATAATAATGATACTACTAATAATAACAACAATAATGATAATACTAATATAACATTGATAATGATGAGTAGATGAGGATAATAGATAAACGAATCAATGAACAAGTAAATAAGGAAGATAGAATAAGAGACAAGCAAAAGAAGCAAGTAAGTAAATGGATAAATGAATAGGAATAAGAATAAAAAAGGATAAAGTAAAAAGAGAAATAAAAGCTGATAAACAAGCGGTTGCAAATTAACGCTTGGAAAAAAAAAGATAATAGTAAATAGATGATAATGTATATGAATGGTAGATGATAATAAGTAGATAATAGATATAGATAATGATAAATAGATGATAATGGATAGATATAGATAATGATAAATAGATATAGATAATAATAAGTAAATATAGATAATTATAGACAAATATAGATAATAATAAATAAATATAGATAATAATAAGTAAATATAGATAATAATAAGTAAATATAGATAATAATAAATATAGATAATAATAAATATAGATAATAATAAATATAGATAATAATAAATATAGACCATAATAGATATAGATAACAATAAATAAATATAGATAATAACAAATGGATAATAATAAATGAATAATAATTCTTAAAAAAAATTCTTAAGGAGGATCTGGAGACAGCTAGGACTGGGGGGGGGGGGGGTACCGAGTGGAGGGAGGAGGGGAGTTGGGGGAAGATGGGAGGGGGGGGGAGGGGGTGAATTAACTCCTTTGCGCTTTTCGAAGCAGTTATTACTTATCATTAATCTCAATGATCATTATTTGTCTTCGGTCTCTCCCCCTTTGCCTCTATTCTTCACGCACTTAGGGAGCAAAGGACCGTTGTAATAAATATATATATACATATATATACGTCTGTGGTAATTTTTTTTTTATTTTATTTTTTTTTTTATTATTTTTTTTTTTTTTTACTTTATTTCTCTAATTTC
>NC_091576.1:1008992-1011492 GCF_042767895.1 Penaeus vannamei
TGTATTCTAGCTACAAGATTCTGAAGTGACTTGTAGTCTGGTCGTCTTGTATTCCAGCTACGATGTTCTGAAGTGACTTGTAGTCTGGTCGTCTTGTATTCTAGCTACAAGATTCTGAAGTGACTTGTAGTCTGGTCGTCTTGTATTCCAGCTACAATATTCTGAAGTGACTTGTAGTCTGGTCGTCTTGTATTATAGCTACAAGATTCTGAAGTGACTTGTAGTCTGATCGTCTTGTATTCCAGCTACGATGTTCTGAAGTGACTTGTAGTCTGGTCGTCTTGTATTCCAGCTACAAGATTCTGAAGTGACTTGTAGTCTGGTCGTCTTGTATTCTAGCTACAAGATTCTGAAGTGACTTTTGTAGTCTTGTCGTGTGTTATTCCAGCTATGATGTTCTGAAGTGACTTTTGTAGTCTGGTCGTCTTGTATTCCAGCTACAAGATTCTGAAGTGACTTGTAGTCTGGTCGTGTTTTATTCCAGCTACAAGATTCTGAAGTGACTTGTAGTCTGGTCGTCTTGTATTCCAGCTACAAGATTCTGAAGTGACTTGTAGTCTGGTCGTCTTGTATTCTAGCTACAAGATTCTGAAGTGACTTGTAGTCTGGTCGTCTTGTATTCTAGCTACAAGATTCTAAAGTGACATGTAGTCTGGTCGTCTTGTATTCCAGCTACAAGATTCTGAAGTGACTTGTAGTCTGGTCGTCTTGTATTCTAGCTACAAGATTCTGAAGTGACATAGTCTGGTCGTTTTGTATTTTAGCTACAAGATTCTAAAGTGACATGTAGTCTGGTCGTCTTGTATTCCAGCTACAAGATTCTGAAGTGACTTGTAGTCTGGTCCTCTTGTATTCTAGCTACAAGATTCTGAAGTGACTTGTAGTCTGGTCGTCTTGTATTCCAGCTACAATATTCTGAAGTGACTTTTGTAGTCTGGTCGTCTTGTATTCCAGCTACGATGTTCTGAAGTGACTTGTAGTCTGGTCGTCTTGTATTCCAGCTACAAGATTCTGAAGTGACTTTTGTAGTCTGGTCGTCTTGTATTCCAGCTACGATGTTCTGAAGTGACTTGTAGTCTGGTCGTCTTGTATTCCAGCTACAAGATTCTGAAGTGACTTTTGTAGTCTGGTCATCTTGTATTCTAGCTACAAGATTCTGAAGTGACTTGTAGTCTGGTCGTCTTGTATTCTAGCTACAAGATTCTAAAGTGACTTGTAGTCTGGTCGTCTTGTATTCCAGCTACAAGATTCTGAAGTGACTTTTGTAGTCTGGTCGTCTTGTAATCCAGCTACAAGATTCTGAAGTGACATAGTCTGGTCGTCTTGTATTCTAGCTACGATGTTCTGAAGTGACTTTTGTAGTCTGGTCGTCTTGTATTCCAGCTACGATATTCTGAAGTGACTTTTGTAGTCTGGTCGTCTTGTATTCCAGCTACGATGTTCTGAAGTGACTTGTAGTCTGGTCGTCTTGTATTCTAGCTACAATATTCTGAAGTGACTTGTAGTCTGGTCGTCTTGTATTCCAGCTACAAGATTCTGAAGTGACTTGTAGTCTGGTCGTCTTGTATTCTAGCTACAAGATTCTGAAGTGACTTGTAGTCTGGTCGTCTTGTATTCCAGCTACAAGATTCTGAAGTGACTTGTAGTCTGGTCGTCTTGTATTCTAGCTACAATATTCTGAAGTGACTTGTAGTCTGGTCGTCTTGTATTCCAGCTACGATGTTCTGAAGTGACTTGTAGTCTGGTCGTCTTGTATTCCAGCTACAATATTCTGAAGTGACTTGTAGTCTGGTCGTCTTGTATTCCAGCTACAAGATTCTGAAGTGACTTTTGTAGTCTGGTCGTCTTGTATTCCAGCTACAAGATTCTGAAGTGACTTTTGTAGTCTGGCTGTCCTGTAGCGCCCTAACAAAGTTCTGAGGTGACATTTGCACACTTTTTTGGTCTGCGATGTTTTGAGTTGTCATTTGCAATCCGGCAGTCTGTTGGATTAGTTGCAAGGCTTTGAAGTATCATTTGCAATCTGGCAGCATTGTAGCTTAGTTGCCATGAAGTGTCTTTTATAATCTAATTGCATTATGGTGTTGCAACGGAGATGCAAGTTGAATGTGCGTGAAAGAATATAGATAAATCATAAAGGTGCTGGAGAGGTCGGGAAGGGGAAGTGGGGAGGAAAAAATGAGGAAGCGGAGGTGGTGGGGAAGTTGGAGGGAAATAGTGTGAGGGAGAAAGTGGAAGGGAAGGAGACGTAGGAAAATATAGGGGGATGGAAGGGAGGGCGGAGGTTTGGCAGATGTGCCAAATGTACGAGCGACTGAGCATACAGGACAGTGACACAGTCCGGCAGGCGTTGACGTCTGGCACGGCGGCAGAGTGAAGGAGACGGCAATCTTCCAGCTAAAGTTATTTTGGCCAGAGAAGTACAGGAGCGACGTCTGTGGGAGACTGACTGCTTATGGCGATCTGTCTCACGCGAGGTCTGAATTTCGTTGTGTAATGT
>NC_091576.1:1016492-1023992 GCF_042767895.1 Penaeus vannamei
GCATAAAAGGCAGAGGGTACTACTGGACTGACAGCTCTGCTTACAGCCCAAATGAAACAGACGCCAAACCAAACACCATCTACATTAAAAATAAAAAAAAGAAAGGAGAAACAAATACATAAAGAAATATAATGCCTCATATGAACTGAAAGCCAAACTAAGTATCATTTAGGTACAGAATTAAACGACGTCTGTTAACTAGATGCCAAACTAAGCTCCATCTATGCACCGAATCCAACGCCATCTATGAACTAGATGCCAAACTAAGCTCCATCTATGCACCGAATCCAACGCCATCTATGAACTAGATGCCAAACTAAGCTCCATCTATGCACCGAATCCAACGCCATCTATGAACTAGATGCCAAACTAAGTGCCATCTATGCACCGAATCCAATGTTATTTCAGCACTGGATCCCAAGCGAAGCACCATCTGTGTGCCAAATCCAACGCCATCTATGAACTAGATGCCAAACTAAGCACCCTCTATGCACCAAATCCAATGTCATCTGTGAACTAGATGCCAAACTAAGCACCCTCTATGCACCGAATCCAATGCCATCTATGAACTAGATGCCAAACTAAGCACCCTCTATGCACTAAATCCAACGCCATCTATGAACTGGATCCCGAACTAAGCACCATCTGTGTACCAAATCCAACGCCATCTATGAACTGGATTCCGAATTAAGCACCATCTATAAACCAAATCCAACGCCATCTATGAACTGGATTCCGAACTAAGCACCATCTATTAACCAAATCCAACGCCATCTATGAACTGGATTCCGAACTAAGCACCATCTATAAACCAAATCCAACGCCATCTATGAACTGGATCCCGAACTAAGCACCATCTGTGTACCAAAGTCACCGCCATCTATGAACTGGATTCCGAACTAAGCACCCTCTATAAACCAAAGTCACCGCCATCTATGTGACAAGCGCCACACTTCCCCATCCGGGCGCGTTAGCTCTTCTTCCCGCCTGTCATTAGAGGAGTGATTAGCGCCGCCCGGGATGAGGTGTAATGGCCTCACACTGCGGGACTGCGGCTGTCTAGGTTTCCAGGTGGATGTTAATTGTCTGTCACACTTACGGGAAGATCGTCTCCCTCTTGTGGTTTAGCTTTTGAGAAGGGAAGGGTGTGCAAACCTTTTTTTCTGTGTGGTTTATACTTTGAAAGGGAGAGAAAGGGGGTTAGGGGCTGGTTAATTCTCCCCCTAACCTCCCTCTCCGTGTAATTTTATTAATAATAGGTGGTTTACAAATGTATAGTTACCCCTTTGCGATATTAAAGATGATGGCAGGGTGCGAACTATACCTTGTGGTTCCATTAGCAGAGGGGGGTGGAGAGGGGAGACAGGGGAGGGGGGAATGGGGGTCTTTTCCCCCCCCGTCCCTTGCAATTTGTACCCCTGTTACATATAATGATTTCTTAGTACTAGGCCCCGTGACGTGCCGGCGATAAAGCAGTTTAGAGGAAGAAGAGGTAGGCGAAGGGGAAAAAAAACCTTAGGTAAGGATGAAAGAGATGAGAAAACACACACACACACACACGCACATACACGCACACATACACATACACAAGATTTAGAGGAGAGAAAAAAAAAACACCCTTGGCCAGCCGCAGAGACGAGGGAGGAAGAGAACGCATTGCCGTGATAATGAGGGAGCAGGGATGAAAAATGAGGATATTCTTGCAGGCACCGAGAGCCTACTTCGGGCGGTCATGAGGCAGATCTTGCTTGACCTGGTTTTTGCAGAGGAGGGGGGTGGGGGGAGGGGCGAAGGGTTGGTGGGGTAGGGTCATGCGGATAGGAAAGGGATGGGAGGGGGGAAGGTGGAAGGGGGGGGAGGGGCGAAGGGTTGGTGGGGTAGGGTCATGCGGATAGGAAAGGGATGGGAGGGGGGAAGGTGGAGGGGGGGGGGCGAAGGGTTGGTGGGGTAGGGTCATGCGGATAGGAAAGGGATGGGATGGGGGGAAGGTGGAGGGGGGGGGGGCGAAGGGTTGGTGGGGTAGGGTCATGCGGATAGGAAAGGGATGGGATGGGGGGAAGGTGGAGGGGGGGAAACGGTTGGAGGAGGGGTGAGTGGAGGGGTAAAGGGTTGGAGGGAAAAGGGGAGGGGTGGAGAAGGAATGGGGGGGTAAAGGAGGGTCATGTAAAGATGGAGGGAAAGCGGATTGGGGAACAGAGAAAAGGGAGGAAGGAAGAGAGGCAAGGAAAGAGGAATAAGGGAGTGGAAAGAAAGGAAGTGAAGACGGAAAGAGGATCATGCAGAGAGGGTGCAGAGGAAGGGGGGAGGGGGAGGGGAGATAGGGTCATGAACACAGGAAAGGAGAGGGGAGGGGGGGATTCACGTAAATGCAGAGGCTGGGGGAGGGGGGGGAGGGGTAAGATTTCTCTCACGTTGTGGGAACAAGAATTGGGAAATAAAGAGAAGGAAAATGAACAGGGCAAATAGAGAAATAAAGAATTACAGGATTGAATTCTTTTTTTTTTCTCCGTTGAAATATCAGTGCAACGGAAATGATGTATATAACATCAATGATAATAATGACAATAACAATGATAATTAAATATATCAATGGATTCTTTGATGGTAAATGTTAAGTGGAAACTTTAAAGCACAAATATATCAAATCATATTGTGCACATTCAGAAGTACTTGAATACCTATATATATATATATATATATATATATATATACATACGTACACATGTATGTGTGTGAGTGTGTACATGTATCCGAATTCCTGTGTACGTAAATTGATAATTAGCAGATAGATAATTGATAGACAGACCTGAATAGATTGATGAATATATTACATGTATCTGCCCTAGTGTCTGTACGTCTGCGCTTGCCTGTGTGTGTGTCCGCGAGTAAAGCATTACTCTAAAAATCATGATGCTCTGTGATTTTAAAGAATTTTCTCGAAATCTCATCATCGTGACGTTTAAGTTTAGATGAGTTTCTCATTTGATCCCGTTTTCTATTTTAATGAAATTTGCTCCCGAGGTTCGGAATGAGTAAAGAGAATTGCATGATTTAATTCAAAAGAGAAAAAAAAGGAATGTTAGATAAAGAGAACTGAAAGCACGAGAATGTAATTCCATTTGTAATTGCATAACAGATAAGGGACCGAGTACTTCAAAAGCATTTTTTTATTTTTTCATTTTTTTTTTCATTTACCTGGCAAAAAAAAAAAAAGAAAGAAAAAAAAAAGAAAGAAAGAAAGTAAGAATAATTAATCTCAGAGGAGGATAAAGTGAAAAAAAAGACGGTTCATTAGAGGTGAACACAACAAATAAATGATTGAAACCAACACTCCAATTTTAAAGACTTTGCTTCACCGAAAATAAAAGAAGGTCAAACTATTTCATTTTCTTTGCCTTTAACCCCGCGTGTTACATCAATTGGTAAACATAAAACGCATACGTGATTCCTGTTTACATATGCATTACATAAATAAGCAATTGATGTTCGTTAGTGGAAGAGAGTAAACAAAAAAAGGGTGAAATTCCCTTTGGTTTAATCAGATTTCTTTTTCACATCTGCGAGTGATTTCGCTTTATTTTCAAAGGGTATGATAAGCTGATGTTTGCTGGAGTGATGTTAGCTCAATTCACATGATGTTTTTTTTTTCGAACTTTTTTTTCATTTTTGATTCTTTTGTTTTATTTCTTTTTTTTCTTTTTTTTTCTTTTTTTATTTCATTTTTTTCTTTTCTTTTATTTTTTTTCTTTTATTTCTTTTTTTTCTTTTATTTCATTTCATTTTTTCCTTTTATTTTATTTTTTTCTTTTATTTTATTTCTTTTTTTTTTTCTTTTATTTGATTTCATTTTTTCTTTTATTTTATTTTATTTTTTTCTTCTATTTTATTTCACTTTTTTCTTTTATTTATTTTTTTTTTACTTATTATTATTATTATTATTATTATTATTATTATTATTATTATTATTATTATTATTATTATTATTATTATTATTATTTTAGCTAAACTAATCAATTTTTCCCTCGACTTTATTGTCTAGTGTAATTCCTACTGTCAATACCAGCCTCCTTATTTTCATTATGATTCTGTTTATTTTATCCTTATTATTGTTATCTTTATTGTTACTGTTATTATTACTACTATTATTACTATTGCTTTTATTGTTTTTGCTATCATTATTATTATCATTATTATCATTATTATTATGATTATTACTATCATTATCATCAATGTCATCACCATCATCAATATTGTTGCTATGCCTGTTATTATTATCATAATGATAATTATTATTGTTATCATCATCATATTCACCACCAAGACCGTAATTAAAGTGAGTATTTTTTTTTTCTTCTTTAGAAATTTATCTTATCGCCACCATTAAAATTATCTGCAAACACGTAACTCTTATCATTGTTATTATCATCATCATCGTTGTTGATTATTGTTGTTATTGTTGTTGTAATTATTACATCTATTGTTAGTATTGTTATTATTTTTTTATTACTGTTATCATTATTATTGCCATTATCCTTACTATCATCATTGCTATTATTAATCTTTTTCTTCTTCTTCGGCTTTGCCTTCTCCTTCTCTTTATTCCTCTTCTGCTATTTCTTCTTCCCCTTCTTCTCTTTGTTTTCCTTCTTTTCTACTTCTTCAACCGCTCTTTCTTCTCCTTTCCCTCTTCCCGCACCTCCTCCTCTTATTCCTCCTTTTTCTTCTTCCTCTGCTTCCTCCTCCTCCTGCCTTTTCTTCTTCTTCCTCCTCCTCCTACTTTTTCTTCTTCCTCCTCCTCCTCCTTTTCTTTCTTCCTTCCCTTCCTCCTCCTCCTCTTTTTTTCCCTCCTCCTCCTCCCCCTTTCCCTCTCCTTCCACCTCATCCTCCTGTATCTTCCTCCTCATCCTCCACCCCCTTTATTATTATTATTATTATTCCTTCTCCTCCACCCCCTTTATTCTTCTTCTTCCTCCTCCTCCTCCTCCTCCTCCACCCCCTTTATTCTTCTTCTTCCTCCTCCTCCTCCTCCTCCACCCCATTTATTCTTCTTCATCCTCCTCCTCCTCCTTCACCCCCTTTATTCTTCTTCTTCCTCCTCCTCCTCCTCCATCCCCTTTATTCTTCTTCCTCCTTCTCCTCCTTCACCCCCTTTATTCTCCTTCCTCCTCCTCCTCCTCCATCCCCTTTATTCTTCTTCCTCCTCCTTTTCCACCCCATTTATTCTCCTTCCTCCTCCTCCTCCTCCTTCACCCCCATTCTTCTTCTTCCTCCTCCTCCTCCTCCACTCCCTTTATTCTTCTTCTTCCTCCTCCTCCTCCTTCACCCCCTTTATTCTTCTTCTTCCTCCTCCTCCTCCTTCACCCCCTTTATTCTCCTTCCTCCTCCTTCTCCTCCACCCCATTTATCCTCCTTCCTCCTCCTCCTCCTCCTTCACCCCCTTTATTCTTCTTCCTCATCCTCCTCCTCCTTCGCCCCCTTTATTCTCCTTCCTCCTCCTCCTCCTCCTTCACTCCCTTTATTCTCCTTCCTCCTCCTTCTCCTTCACCCCCTTTATTCTCCTTCCTCCTCCTTCTCCTCCTTCCAGCAAGCCAAACCCCAAGGAATGGTTTACGAGTCTATCCCTTCGAATCCCAAGCTTTGTTAAGAATAGTAAATCACAGGTTATAATTAAACCTCAGGTATACTTCCAGAGTTCAGAAGAATCCTCCGTTGCGTAAGTAAGAAGATAAAGAAAGGAGAGAAATGAGAGAGAGAGAGAGAGAGAGAGAGAGAGAGAGAGAGAGAGAGAGAGAGAGAGAGAGAGAGAGAGAGAGAGAGAGAGAGAGAGAGAGAGGGAAAGAGAGAGAGGGATAGAAAGAGGTGAGAGAGAGAGAGAGAGAGGGAGAAAGAGAGAGAGAGAGAGAGAGAGCAAGAGAAATAGAGAGAGAGAGAGAGAGAAAAGGAGAGAGAGACAGACAGACATACAGACAGACAGACTGAAAAGGTGAGACAGAGAGAGACAGAGAGAGACAGAGAGAGAGAGAGAAAGAGAGAAAAGAGGGAGGGAGGGAGAGAAAAGGTGAGGGGATAAATAGAGAGAAAGGGAGAAAAGAGAGAGGGAGAGAGACAAAGGGTAAGGAGATATATAGTGAGAGACAGAAAGGGAGGAGAGAGAGATAGGGTGAGAGGATAAATAGAGAGGGAGAGATAGAAAGAGACAGAAAGGGAGAAAAGAGAGAGGGAGAGAGAGAGAGAGAGGATGAGGGGATAAATGGAGAGAGAGAAAGACAGAAGTAGAGACAGCAACAATCAGAGAGAGTGAAAGAAAGAGAACTAGAGAGAGAAGGCACTGAGAACTAAGAGAGAGAGAGAGAATGAGTGAGTGAGAAAGAAATAGCTTTAAAAAGTTAATCAAAATATCAAGATAATAATCGCCATAAATGCCCACCCACAATGACATGAACTTATTTACCTTCTTCTTCCTACCTTCCATTCTACTTGATCAATTATATCAATTATATTTATATCTTGTATATTCATATATTTATATCTTATATATAAATTATATTTATATCTTTTATATCAATTATATCTATATCTTTTATATCTTTTATATAAATTATATTTATATCTTTTATATCAATTATATTTATATCTTTTATATCAATTATATCAATTATATTTATATCTTTTATATCAATTATATTCATATATTTTATATCAATTATATTTATATCTTTTATATCAATTATATCTATATCTTTTATATCAATTATATTTATATCATTTATATCAATTATATCAATTATATTTATATTTTTATATCAATTATATCTGTATCTTTTATAGTAATTATATTTATATCTTTTATATCAATTATATCAATTATATTCATATTTTTATATCAATTATATCTGTATCTTTTATATTGATTATATTTATATCTTTTATATCAATTATTTTTATATCTTTTATATCGATTATATTTACATCTTTTATATCAATTATATTTATATCTTTTATATCAATTATATCAATTATATTTATAGCTTTTATATCAATTATATTTACTGTTTGTCTGCTTTCATGCAAATCTCTATGTATGTTTGCATATGTCTCTCAATTCTTGTATATCCTTCTGTCTCTCTCTGTCTCAGTCTCTGTATCATTCTGGTGTATAATCACCCGTGTATACTGTATACTTTGTATATATCCTTTTCCCCATTTTATCAATCTATCCTTGTTATTATCATCTTATTTATTAAGTTCAATATCAAGCCATTTGTAAGTATATTCAAGTCTTCTCTTTTTTCTGTTCCTATATCTGTGTATACCTCTCTAATGGTTACCAAATATATTGATATTTTACCGATATTTGTAGACTTTGGAATAGATTGATTTCAGAGAATGTAAACTTCTCCGACTCTTGATAAGTTTAAAAGATCAGCTAATATGTTTTCTCTTACGTAAATAGCTGACTTTCTATTCTTTCATTCTTTCTTATGTGTATCTTGACCTGCA
>NC_091576.1:1031492-1036492 GCF_042767895.1 Penaeus vannamei
CAGCGGTATTTCGGGTCGCCACTTGAAACTCGTAACTTGTCTGGCAACAATGATAATTAAGGAAAAGGGCAGTTATGCGTTATGATAGAAAGTTTCCAGTCTGGGAAAAGTTGGTTCGCAGATAAGGTTACATTTTTTTTGTCGTTCTTTCGTTTTTATTTTCGCATTTTTTATGTTTTGCGCTAATTAGCAAAGTTCTTTCTCTTTCTCGTTATGTTTCTTTGTTCGTCGATCTTTCTATCTCTTTTCTTTATTTCTCTCTCTCTCTCTCCCTCTCTCTCTTCCTCAATCCCTCTCCTCTCTCTTCTCTCTTTCTTTCTCTCTCTCTTCGTCATTCTTCCCCCTCTCTCTCTCTTTACTATATCTCCACCTCTCCCCTCCTCTCTCTCTCTTCCCCCCTCCCCCCTCCCCCTCTTACTCAATTCCCCCCTCCTCTCTCTCTTTCTCTTTTTTTTCTCTCTCTCTCTTCGTCAACTCCCCCTCTCTCTCTTTTTCCCTATCACCCCCCCCCCCCACTCTCTCTCTCTCTCTTCTCCCCCTCTCCCCATTTCATTCTCTCTCTCTCTCCTCTTCTCTCTCTCTCTTTCTCCCCCCCCCCTTTCTCTCTCTCTCTCTCTCTCTCTCTCTCTCTCTCCCTCCTTCCCTCTCTCTCTCTCTCCCTCTCTATGTATATATATATATATATATATATATATATATATATATATATATATATATATATATATATATATATATATATATATATTTTTTTTTTTTTTTTTTTTTTTTTTTTTTTTTTTTCTCTCTCTCTCTATTTTCTCTCTAATTACAATTTAGCTCTGCACGAGATGAGTTCAGATTTGCGATGAGGTATGCAATTTTCATTATAAATGTTATTTAATCCTGTTATCAATTTTATGACATTATAATGTTTCTACTTGTGACTGTAAAGCGAAATTACGATTAAGATGTATAACATCCCGTTCTGTAAGTTCATTTTGTTATCGCTTGTTATCTTTGCGTTTTCCCTCTCCTCTCTTTACTAACTTTCCTCCTTCTCTTCCTTTTACTCTTCTTCTTCTTCCTCCTTACTTCCATCTCATTATCCTCCTCCTTCTACTTCCTTCTTTTATCATCACCTCCTCCGCCTCTTCTGCCACCGGGGGGTTAAGCTTGTTATCTTTGCGTTTTCCCTCTCCTCTCTTTACTAACTTTCCTCCTTCTCTTCCTTTTACTCTTCTTCTTCTTCTTCCTTACCTCCATCTCATTATCCTCCTCCTTCTACTTCCTTCTTTTATCATCACCTCCTCCGCCTCTTCTGCCACCGGGGGGTTAAGCTTGTTATCTTTGCGTTTTCCCTCTCCTCTCTTTACTAACTTTCCTCCTTCCCTTCCTTTTACTCTTCTTCTTCTTCCTCCTTACCTCCATCTCATTATCCTCCTCCTTACCTCCATCTCATTATCCTCCTCCTTACCTCCATCTCGTTATCTTTCTCCTTCTACTTCCTTCTTTTATCATCACTTCCTCCGCCTCTTCTGCCACCGGGGGGTTAAGCTTGTTATCTTTGCGTTTTCCCTCTCCTCTCTTTACTAACATTCCTCCTTCTCTTCCTTTTACTCTTCTTCTTCTTCCTCCTTACCTCCATCTCATTATCCTCCTCCTTACCTCCATCTCATTATCCTCCTCCTTACCTCCGTCTCATTATCCTCCTCTTTCTACTTCCTTCTTTTATCATCACCTCCTCCGCCTCCTCTGCCACCGGGGGGTTAAGAGAGCAAGAGCGGGCGGGGGCACGGAGGGAGGTTGCAAGGCTTTGTTGCAAGCCGCCTCCGCCTTCCTGCCAAGCCGCGAAGGAGGAAGCAGAAATTGGCAACAAGATATTCCCGCGTATTGATGGATTCCTCACATCCCGGTCCCTGCGGTGGCTCAGAGGCGCCGCCATTGTCTTCGGGCGTTGCTCTACGGCGGCGGGCGGCGGCGGAGGAGGCCACGCCGCGCTCGTCGCCCATTAGCCGACGGCGCCCTCGGACGGAGCGCCTCACGCCCACGGACACGCAGACAGACACGTGGGCGCGCGCGTGCGAACACAAAGGGACTGCAAAGAAAACAACAAAGGGAAACGCGAGAAAACACACGAAGTCGCCGAGGGCATTTTCGCTGGCTGGCGTCTTCGGGGCGGGAGCGAAAAGGCCTTCGGCGGAGAGGTGCGCTCGCGGGCTCGTCCTGGCTGGTTCGTCTGCAGTTTCTTCAACGTGAATTTAACAAACATAAATGTACATTCATATATATATATATATATATATATATATATATATATATATATATATATATATATATATATATATATATATATATTCACACACACACACACACACATATATCTATCTATCTATCTATATCTATATCTATATCTATATCTATATCTATCTATATATATATATATATATATATATATATATATATATATATATATATATATATATATATATATATATTTATATATATGTATATATACAAATATATAAATTAAAATATATATATATATATACATATATATATATATATATATATATATATATATATATATACATATATATATATATATATATACATATATATACATATATATATATATATAAATATATATACATATATATATGTATATATGTATATGTATATATATGTATTTGTGTATATATAAATATATATATGTATATGTATACATATACACATATATATATATATATACATATATATATATATATATATATATATATATATATATATATATACATATGGACATATGAATATATATATTATTTATATGGATATACATAAACATATATGGCTATATGGAAATGTGTATATGTATATGTATATATATATATATATATATATATATATATATATATATATATATATATATATATATATATATATATATATATATATATATACAGTATATGTATATTATATATATATATATATATATATACATATATATATATATATATAGATATATATGTATACATATATATGTATGTATATATATATGTATGTACATATATATATATATATATATATACATATATATATATATATATATATATATATATATATATATATATATATATATATATATATATATATATATATATATGTATATATATATATATATATATATATATATATATATATATATATAACATACATATATACATATATACATAACATATATATATATATATATATATATATATATATATATACATATACACATCACATATATATATAACATATATATACATATATACATAACATATATATATATAACATATATATACATATATAACATATATATATATATTATATATATATGTGTGTGTGTGTGTATGTATGTATGTATATATATATTATATATATTCATATTATATATATGTACACACACACACATATATATACATATGTGAATATATGTTTTTACATATCAATATATAAGTAAAAATATACCTCTTGTAAAATGTTCAAAATGGTTCAAAATAACCTCGGCGGTTTTAGGATAAAAGGATGTCAAGCGACAATGTTGAGAATGGGACACTTGTGGCGACTCAACTTTTTTTTTTTTTCGATAAATACAAAACGAATTTAATAGCATTGACGTTAGTGTACCATGAAATGAATAGGATCCTCTAATAGAGCAAGTAGCGAGAAAACATCAACTTTAAACAGAGGAAAGAGGGAACTAAAAGAAATAGCAGAGAATGATAAGATATTGACAGTATTATACTATTATCTGACCGATAACAGCGCATGTTTGAAGGGTATACTCAAAGAGCTTTCAAATGTTAAACAAATGACAGAATATGTGGAGGAGTATCAAGATACCAGAAATGTCTATAGCGCTCAGGACGGCAGAAGGAATGCAGACACGGGAACATAAAGGGTTATACCACTTACCAAGCTCTACATCACAAGTGGGAGCCGTAGTTAAGCTAGACACTATGTCTAAAGGGCTAGAGATAAACAATAAGGATCCCGCATCCAGACTTGAAACACCCGTTCTTTAGTGTGGGACATCAGAATTTCTTTTATGATTGCTTTTAATATCCTGTGATTATACGGAACGGGGGACGTTGGCTTTTCGCATATTATGTCTTGTAAAGCGAGAGTAAAAGCTGATATAAGCAAAGAAGAAGAGACTGTTTCTACAAAGAAGTACTGACGGCTCACACCATGTCAATTCTATTCATATTTGTACATGGAAAGAGCAGCACTCTTCAATTACATCACGAAAGGACGCATGTTATTCCAACAATTCGCTGTCGATAATTATGTTAAAGCAAAAACTGAAAGGCTCAATTTCTTTGGATTCAATCAGAACTCTATAAGGAAGGAGCGGGTTCATGTACTGAAATGCGATACTTCCAACACAGAAGGAAATGGGCTGTGTATTATCATATCCCCTACTTTCGTAGGTGGGCGTAGATTCATGAAACAATGGCAAGACGCTTTAGCATTCGTTATGAGCTATGGTTCACCTGATTTCTACATAACTTATACTATGAACCCTAAATGGGAAGAACTTACAGAAGCTATGCTAGAAACGGGTTCACGCAACACACCCAAACCGTAAAATAGACCAGATATAATCATTTGTGTGTTCAAGCTTAAAGCAGGCGCTTTCATAGACGAGTTAACGAAAAAGAACACATTTGGTCGAGTTAAGGCGCATCTTTATAGCGTGGAGTGGCAGAAGAGAGGACTGGCTCATGCTACTATGGATGGAGCATATAGTAGACCAAGAATTGACCTACAATATAATATATGCAGAGATATTATATAATAATATATCTATATTATTATATATTATTATATAATAATATAATTATATAACATATAATAATATAATAATAATAAAAATAAGAGATAAGACAAAAGAACCTAAACTGTTCGATATAGTAACAAAATGCATGATACTTGGGCCATGTAAGGGATTCGACGAGTCAAAGGTTTCAAGCTGA
>NC_091576.1:1046492-1051492 GCF_042767895.1 Penaeus vannamei
CGCAACCACAACCCCACGGACACCACAATCCCCACTGGACACCACCATCCCTACAACACCACAACCCCCCTACGACACCACAGATCCCACACACACACCACCATCCTCACAACACCTGATCCCCCACAACACCACTATCCCACAATACCAATCCCCACAAACCAAAGACACCACATTCCCACACGACACCACCATCCCCACCGACACCAGGAATCCCCACAGCCACCACAATCCCCACAGACACTGCCAATCCCCACAGACACCACAACCCCCCACAGACACCACAACCCTCACATGACACCACAATCCCACAACACCACACTATCCCCACAGATACCACAATCCCCACACACCACAATCCCCACAGACACCTGAATCCCCACATGACACCACAGCCCCACAGACACAACCCACGGTTCCCTGCCACAGCGGACACCACCACACACCCCCACAGACACCACCATCCCCACAGACACCACAACCCCACACACCATGATCCCCACAACACCACAATCCCCACCGGACACCTACAATCCCCACAGACACCTGAATCCCCACGGACACCACAATCCCCACAGACACCACAATCCCCACAGACACCACAACCCCTACGGACACCACAAGCCCCCCACGGACACCACAATCTACAGACACACAATCCCCACAGACACCACGGCCCCCACGGACACCCAACACCTGAGACTGCCTGATCACCACACGTCCCCACGGACATACCATAACCCCCACAGACACCACAACCCCACTGACACCACAGCCCACACACAACAATCCCCACAGACATACAACCCCCACAGACACCACAAACCCCCACAGACACCACCAATCCCCACAACACCACAATCCCCACAGACACCACAACCCCCACAGACACCACAATCCCCACAGGACACCACAGCACCACAATCCCCCACAGACACCACAATCCCTACAGACACCACAACCCCCACAGACACCACAACCCCCACAGACACCACAATCCCCTCAACACCACAACCCCTCAGACACCACAACCCCACAGACACCACAACCCCCACAGGCACCACAACCCCCACAGACACCACAACCCACAACACCACAACCCCCACAGACACCACAATCCCCACAGACACCACAACCCCCACAACCCACAACCACCCACAAATCCAACTCCACAACACCACAACCCCCACAACACCACAACCCCACCAGACATCACAATCCCCCAAAACACCACAACCCCCACAGACACCACAACCCCACCAGACACCACAACCCCCACAGACACCACAACCCCACAACACCACAATCCCCACAGCCACCACAATCCCCACAGACACCACAATCCCCACAGACACCACAACCCCCACAGACACCACAATCCCACACACCACAATCCCCACAGACACCACAACCCCACAGACACCACAACCCCACAGACACCACAACCCCACAGACACCACAATCCCCACAACACCACAACCCCACAGACACCACAACCCCCACAGACACCACAACCCCACAGACACCACAACCCCACAGACACCACAACCCCCACAGACACCACAACCCCACAACACCACAATCCCAGACACCACAACCCCCACAGACACACACAACCCCCACAGACACCACAATCCCCAAAACACCACAACCCCCACAATACCACAACCCCCACAGACACCACAACCCCCACAGACACCACAACCCCCACAGACACCACAACCCCACAGACACCACAACCCCCACAGACACCACAACTCCCACAGCCACAACCCCTACAGACACCACAACCCCCACAGACGCCCACAACCCCCACAGACACCACAACCCCCCACAACACCACAACCCCACAACACCACAATACCCACAACACCACAATCCCCCACAGACACCATGAGGACACCCCCCAGGCACAGATACCAAATCACCGACACCACAACCCCCACAGACACCACAGCCCCACAGATACCACAACCCCCACAGACACCACAACCCCCCACAGACACCACAACCCCCACAGACACCACAACCCCCACAGACACCACAACCCCCACAGACACCACAATCCCCCACAGACACCACAACCCCCCACAGACACCACAACCCCCACAGACACCACAACCCCCACAGACACCACAACCATAGCCCCCACAGACACCACAAACCCCCACAGACACCACAACCCCCACAGCACCACAACCCCCACAGCCACCCCACAACCCAGCCCCCACAGACACCACAACCCCAGACACCACAACCCCCACAGGCACCACAATCCCCACAGACACCACAACCCCCACAGACACCACAACCCCCCACACACACCACAACCCCCACAGACACCACAACCCCCACAGACACCACAATCCACAGACACCACAACCCCCCTAGACACCACAACCCCCACAGGCACCACAATCCCCACCGACACCACAATCCCACAGACACCACAACCCCATGCCACAGACACCACAACCCCCACATGCACCACAACCCCACAGACACCACAACCCCCACAGACACCCCAACCCCCACAGACACCACAACCCCCACAGACACCACAACCCCCCACAGACACCACAACCCCCACAGACACCACAACCACCACAGACCCCACAGCCCCCAGACACCACAACCCCCACAGACACCACAACCCCACAGACACCACAACCCCCACAGACACCACCACAATCCCCACAGGACACCACACCCCCACAGACACCACAACCCCTGAACACACAGACACCAGGCAACCAAATCCCCAATTACCAGACACCACAATCCCCACAACACCACAATCCCCACAACACCACAATCCCCACAACACCACAATCCCCACAGACACCACAATCCCCACAGACACCACAACCCCCACAGACACCACAGACACAACCCCCACAAACACCACAACCCCCACAGACACCACAACCCCCACAACACCACACCCGCAAACACCATCCAGACAAGGGAAGGCCTGTTCTCTGAAATTGATGGTGTCCCTACCCGCCCCGAGAGACAATAGGACGCCACAACACAAAGCGGGGAGGGACATGGGGCGTGGCGCTGGGGAGAGGGAGGGAGAGAGAGAAAGAGATGGAGGGAGAGAGAGAGAGGAGGAAGAGCCTGTTCTCTGAAGTGAGAGAGAGAGAGAGGGAAGAGGGAGAGAGAGACAAAGCGGGGAGGGAAAGGGGGCGTGCTGAGAGAGAGGAGAGAAGGGAGAGGAAGAGAGAGAGGAGGGTAAAGAGAGAGGGAAAGGGGAGAGAGAGAGGAAGGAGGAAAAGGAGGAGGAGAGAGAGAGAGAAGAGAGAGAGGGGGATGAGGGGGAGAGAGAGGGGAAGAGAGAGGAGGAGGAAAGAAAGAGAGAGAGGGAGAGAGAGAGAGAGAGAGAGAGAGAGAGAGAGAGAGAGAGAGAGAGAGAGAGAGAGAGAGGGAGAGAGAGAGAGAGAGAATGGGAAGAGAAAACTAGGGAGAGAAAGGGAGAAAGAGGGGTAGGGAAAAAGAGGGCGGCGTGTGAGATAGAGCGAAAAGGAATGAGAGAAAAGAATAAAGGAAGGATAGGAAAAGAAAGAAAAATGTACCTCACGAAGAAAATCAAGAAAAACAAAATAAAAAAGGCAGTCAAACAAAACAAAAGCAAAGGAGAACGAGAAATAACGAAGGGGAGAAGAAGAAGAGAGAGAAAACAGAATAAAGAATTTAAAAAAAGGAAAACTAAAAAAAAAAAAAAAAAAAAAAAAACGTAACGAAGAAAAACTAATCAAGGAAGAAAAAGATGCAGTTAAGGAAGACAAAAGCAAGGAAGGGCGAGAGATAGGGGGGGGAGTGGGGGGGGGGGTGATGGATCTCCTTCCACCCTCCCTCTTCCTTTTTTATCTGTTTGTTTTGCTTATCCTATTATACGCTTTTATTCACATTTATTTTGATTTCTTTTATATACGTTTGCTAAGTTCGTTCATCAGTCTTATTGTTTGTTTATTTATCGTTTATTCATTCATTCATTATCATTTATCTGTCCGTTTATTCATCCTCTCAATTATTTTTCACTTACTCAATAGGTTATTATTTTTTTTTTTTTTTACTTATTCATTCATTTGTTATCCATTTATTTACCTTTTATTCACTTATTACTTTGTTTATCTGTTCATTTGTTAATAAATCATCACAGTTATCAGTTTATTTAACTATTTACATATTAATTCATTTATATTTCAGTAATTTACACGATTGTATTCACGCACTCATCTATGCACTAAAGTTTATTTATTCATTCATTTATTCATATTTATTTTTGGTTTCCAACTTGATTTTTTACTTTTCGCTCAGGTCCCCTTTTCTGCCTTGGCTTTTGGGCTTATTTGGCCGTCAGTGGCGAAGGCTGATGCTTCGTTTTATTTCCTATTCACTGAATGTGTTAGTTTGTAAAGGCCTAATCACACTGTCACTTTTTTCCGTCATTTTTCCGTTTCCGTCTGAATCTGAGGTTTTCCGGAAGTGTCGTCTGCAAACGGAACGCCTCCCAGACCAAGACGGTTACGACCGTTTCCGTCTGATTAATTTCCGTCTTGTTCTTGTGCTATTAATATATTAGCTAGAATGAGTGAATGTAAACTTAAGCTAATGTTTTACTACATTCGTATATACAATATACATCGTTATATTTCTTTAAAATAACGTAATACGTAGGAGAATCTTCGTGTGATTCCCGGGACCTCCCATAGCGCCATGTTTGTTTACATTGGTCAGTCGATTTTCATATGGAAAGTTCAAACGCAAATAAATTGACGGAAAAAGTGATAGTGTGATAAGGTAAGAGTTGCCTGATATATTTGTATTAGTCCACTATCTCTAGCACTTCGTCATACATGTATCTGGAAGAAATGAACTCTACTGCTGAACTTAACTTTATCTTTTCCTGTTTATCTCGAGTCCAACTTTCAGACTTTCTCTCTTCAGATCATTTATCAATTGCTTTAGTTCATTTCCTGATCCGCCAAAGAGAA
>NC_091576.1:1058992-1063992 GCF_042767895.1 Penaeus vannamei
CTGTTCTTCTGTGTCTCCTCTTTCTCTCTCTCCTTTGGTTACTTTTTTCTTCATCTTATTTTTATTTTCTTCTGATTTCTATCATTATGTTTCATTCTTTTATCTTATTTTACTTCTTTTATCTTTTGTAATTGCAACTTATTCTTGGCCGTTCTTCGTATCTCTCTCATTCCGCTTCCTATTATTTCTTCCTTTCTTCCATTCCCTTTATTCTATCCTTTCTTCTCTCTCCTTCACCTTTCTATATATTTTTTTCTCTATCGTCTTTTTTCTATTTCTATTTTTTTCTCCTTCTGACCTATTCTCCCTCCTCCTTTTATTTCTTCTCTTCTTCTCTCCCTTTCCTTCGTTACTTGCTTTCTTTTCTTATTTTCCTCCTTAGTTACATCCTCCTCCTTCCCCTTTCCCACTCCCAATTTTTTTTTTACTCTCTTCTACTCTCTCTCTCTAGAACTTCTTCCTTCCTTCTTCTACTTCCCTAATTAGATTTCCCTTCTTCTTCTTCTTCTCTCTCTCTCTCTCTGCAGTCCCTGCTCTTTAACCTCTCTCTCTCTCTCTCTCTCTCTCTCTCTCTCTCTCTCTCTCTCTCTCTCTACCCTCTCTCTCTCTTAACTCTCTCTCTCTCTCTCTCTCTCTCTCTCTCTCTCTCTCTCATTCTCTCTCTCTCTCTCTCTCTCTCTCTCTCTCTCTCTCTCTCTCTCTCTCTCTCTCTCTCCATTCTCTCTCTCTCTCATCTCTCTCTCTCTCTCTCTCTCTCTCTCTCTCTCTCTCTCTCTCTCTCTCTCTCTCTCTCTATATATATATATATATATATATTCGTAATACACACCTTCTTTATGCTCCCGCTGTCTTCTCTTTCCGCTGCTCATCTTTCCTCCTCTTTCCGTATCCTCCTTAGAAGTCTCCTCACAAACACTTCACACTTTTCTTTTCCATTGCTCCTCCTCTCTCCCCCTTCGTCCCCTGGCTTTTCCTCTCCTTCTCTCCCTTCTTCTCCATCTTCTTCCGTCCTTCTCTTCTTAACCTCTCCCAACACCCTCTCTTTCTCTCTCTCCTTCTCCTCCTCCTCTCCCTTCCTCTCTTTCCATTTTTTACCTCCTCTCTTTCTTCCTCTTCGCTCACCCGCCTCGTCCTATTTCTCTCCTCCCTCCCCCCCTTCGTCCTCCTCTCCCTATCTCCCTATTCCTCCCCCTTCGTCCTCCCTCACTCCCCCCCTTCCTATTCCTGCCCCTTCGTCCTCTCCTATCCCTCCTCACTCCTATTCATCCTACCCCTTATTCCTCCTCGCCCTCCCTTCTCCCCCCAATCCCTCCCACCCCCATCCCCTCACCCCTCACCTATTCCTCCACCTCGCCCTCCTCACCCCACCTATTCCCTCCATCCTCGTCCTCCTCACCCCCACACCCCCTACCTATTCCTCCTCACCCCCCTCCCCCCCGCCCTCCCCTTCCCTTCACCCACTTCACACACACCCTCTCCTAACGGAACACCCCCCCTCCACCCCCACCCCTCCCCCCACTCCTCCGAGGACCTTGCTGGCGACCTTGAGGAGAAGTGCCACATCATTGGCAGTCATCGGTCCGTTCCGGTGAGTGTGCGGATGCGAGCTTGAGTGCGGATATATGAGTGTGCGGATATGAGTTTTGAGTGTGCGGATGCGAGCTTGAGTGCGGATATATGAGTGTGTGGATATGAGTTTTGAGCGTGCGGATATGAGCTGTGAGTGTGCGGATGCGAGCTTGAGTGCGGATATATGAGCGTGCGGATATGAGTTTTGAGCGTGCGGATATGAGCTGTGAGTGTGCGGATACGAGCATGGTTGCGGATGTGAGTTGTGAGTTTGTAGGTTCGAGTATGAGTGCGGATACGAGCTCTGAGTGTGCGGATATGAGTTGTGAGCTTGTGGGTACGAGTATGAGTGTGCGGATATGAGTTTTGAGTGTGCGGATACGAGCTCTGAGTGTGCGGATATGAGTTGTGAGCTTGTGGGTACGAGTATGAGTGCGCTGATATGAGTTTTGAGTGCGCGGATACAAGCTCTGAGTGTGCGGATATGAACTGTGTGCGGGTACGAGTATGAGTGCGGATATATGAGCGTGCGGATACGAGCATGGTTGCGGATATGAGTTGTGTGTGTGCGGATACGAGTATGAGAGTGCGGATATGAGTTGTGAGTTTGTGGGTACGAGTATGAGTGCGGATATGAGTATGACAGTGCGGATATGAGCTGTGAGTGTGTGGGTACGAGTATGAGTGTGTGGATATGAAGATGAGTGTGCGGATATGAGCTGTGTGTGCGGATACGAGCATGAGTGTGCGGATACGAGCATGAGTGTGCGGATACGAGCATGAGTGTGCGGATACGAGTATGAGTGTGCGGATACGAGTATGAGTGTGCGGATACGAGCATGAGTGTGCGGATATGAGTTATGAAAGTCCGGTTATGAGTATGAGAGCGGATATGAGTTGTGAGTCTGCGGATACGAGTATGAGTGTGCGGATACAAGTCACGTGAAGAGGAGAGAAAAAAACAAACAAACAAACAAACGTACATTTTCCGTTATTTTACAACCTTTTCCGCAAACCAACAAATCCTTGTTCTTAATCTCTCGGATTCCTTTGACAATAATTCGAAGAAGAAAACAAAGACTTTTAACCAGATCTCTTATTTACGAAGAAAAATTATCGTCCTTACCTGTGTCCTTCGTTCTTCCGCCGAGTTCCCAGTGATGCGTGAAATAACAAGTTTATTAAGTCGCTAAGTATTTAATAATTCCCTCTGATTCTTGATAAAACACATTTAAAAAAATGTATTTGTAAGTGATTTAACTTATGTTTCGATAATAGGTTGGAGATTTTCGAGATTTTCTTTTTCCCGCCTTTTTTTTTCAAATTGTGACCGTTAATTAACGAACAAGGAATTTGAATTGAAGGAGTGATTCGCGTTTATTTCATCTGTTTCTTTATTTAATTATTTCAAAGAGTACTTAAGTTATATGTAAAAGAATTGGGGAAAGTTTTTTTGTATTTTTTTACGTATAGATTTCGCGTTAAGAGACAATAATAGAGAAAAGATGAGTGCCGGATAATTCTTTCAGTTATTATTTGAGTTCATGTGTTTGTGTGTGTTTGTGTGTGTGTGTGTGTGTGCATGCGTGTGTGTGTGTGTGTGTGTGTGTGTGTGTGTGTGTGTGTTTGTGTGTGTGTGTGTGTGTGCATGCGTGTGTGTGTGTGTGTGTGTCTGTGTTAATGTGCGTGTGTTCATGTGTGTGTGTTCATGCGTGTCTATTTGTATGTATGCGTCTGCTAACGTGTACGTGTATATTCATGCAATGAAGCGTATATGAGTGCACACAAATTTATATTGTTCTTTACACCTGTAATATCTGTCCATCTTTCTCCCTCCCTGACTTTATCATAACACAGGTGTTTGGGTTCGGCCGCTGGGAGATAGGATCGGCACGAAAGATGCAGAAACCGTGTTCAAGCCCTTTATCAACGGTCGGGGTAGGAGTGCAGAGAGAGAGGGAGGGAGAGAGAGGGAGGTGAGAGAGAGGGGGGGGAGAGGGAGGAGAGAGAGGGGAGGGGGAGAGAGGGAGAGGGGAGAGGGAGGGAGGAGGGAGGGAGAGGGAGAGGGAGGGAGGGAAAGAGAAGAGAGAAAGAGAGAGGGAGGGAAAGAAGAGGGAGAGAGCGAGGGAGGAGGGAGAGGGAGGGAAAGAGAGAGAGGGAGGGAAAGAAAGAGAGGGAGAGAGTGGAGGGAGGGAAAGAAAGAGAGAGGGAGAGAGCGAGGGGTGAGGAGACAGGGAGGTGAGAGAGAGAAAGAGGAGGGAGAGAGAGGGGGGAGGGAGAGAGGAGAGGGAGAGAGAGAGGGGAGGGAGGGAGAAGAGCGAGGGAGGGAGGAGTGAGAGACGGAGAGAGGGAGAGAGAGAGGCAGGAAAGAGAGGAGGAAAGAGAGGGAGAGAGGGGGGAGGGAGGGCAGAGAGAAGGGAGTGAGGGAGAGAGAGAGAGGGAGAGGGAGGAAAGATTTAGAGAGGGAGGGAAAGATAAGCAAGAGGAGAGCAAAGGAGGAGAGGAAAGAAAGAGAGGGAGAAACGAGGGGAGGAGGAAGGGAGGAGGGAGGGAGGAGGGAGAGAGAGAGAGGAGAGGAGGGAACTGAGAGAGGGAGAGGGAGGAGAAGGGAGAGAGAGGAGGAGGAGAGAGAGAAGGGAGCAGAGGAGGGGGAGGGAGGGAAAGAGGAAGGAAGAGAGAGGACAGGAGGAGGGAAAGGAGGGAGGGAGAGAAGAGGAAGGGAGAGAAAGAAGAGACAAGGAGAGGAAAGAGAGAGGGAGTCTGAAACTCTGAGACGAGGGAGGGTGTTGGAAAGAAAGAGAGGGATAGAGAGAGAGCGCAGGTATAGGGAGCGAGAGGCTAATAAAGAGAGGGAGTAGAAGGAGGGAAAGAAGAGAGGGAGAGAGGGAGGGAAAGAAAGAGAGGAGAGGAGCGAGGGTGAGAGACAGAGAGGGGAGAGAGAGAAAGAGGGAGGGAGAGAGAGTGAGTGAGAGAGGGAGAGAGAGAGAGGGAGGAAGGGTGAGAGACAGAGAGGTGGGGGAGAGAAAGAGAGAGAGACAGAGAGAGACAGAGAGAGAGGGAGGCAGGAAGAGGGAGAGTAAGCAAGAGAGAGAGAGAGAGAGAGGGAGGGAGAGGGGAGAGAAAAAGAGTGAAAGAAAGAGAGAGAGGGGGGGGGGGAGAGGGAGACATTTAAACAGACGAACTGATAAAGCAAAGGAGAAAGACAGAAAGAGAGAGAAAGGACGATTCAGTGAGTAAGAGAAAAAGAGAGAGAGAGTCTTTCTATCTGTCAAAAACACTGAAAGAACCAGATTAAAAAAAGAAAGTGAAAGACAGAGACAGAGAGAGGAGGTGTAGGGAGCGAGAGAAATAAATAGATAGAGAATGCGAGAGAGAAGAAAATGAGAAAGACAGAAAAGAGAGAAGAGAGAGAGAGAGAGAGAGAGAGAGTC
>NC_091576.1:1068992-1073992 GCF_042767895.1 Penaeus vannamei
GAGAGAGAGAAAGAGAGCCATCTAATCAAGCAGACAAGCGGATCAGCAGACAGACAGCGACGGCACACGCACAAACACACGAACTTTACAAGCAGCGAGATCAGTAATTAGAAGGTAACACATCATTACAACTTTTATTACTATAATGAGACTGATAATTTGGAAATTACAACAAAACAGAACAAGCGTTAATGGCAACAATTTCGGGAAATTAATACGATACATGAATGATAATAATAAAATGACTGATATCAATTGAAGCTTTATTGGTGAAGATAAAGTAATGGTAATAAAAAGAAAAAAAACGAAGTGTAAACTACAGCATCATTAAGAGATCCGTAAAAGAGGAACAAAATGACAAAAAAAAAGGTGAAATAATCAACAAAAAGCAATGACGCAAATAAAACTGGTCATAAAAGATAATAGTAAAATCGCGGAGGAAAAATATCCTCCCAGTTATAGATAATATGTCTTTCTCCATTAGGGAATTATACCTGTCTCGGGTCGCAGACAAAGCCGGGGGATGTTTACACGCCACGAAAATGCAAATAAAAAAACACATAGAATTTCGTTGGGCATCGTTCACATCCCGCAAAACGACGCAGATTCTAAAGTTGATGTAGGCTCGTAGCCATGCGACGGCGGTCAAGCTGCGTAAAATGGACGAGGCTGTCTCCAAGTTGCAGGAAATCAATGAGTGTGACACAGCGACTTCTGCGCGCGTGCGAATCGATCGAAGAAAATGGACGTCCTCTAACAAACGGAGGAAAAAATATACAAATCACAAAAAACGGGTAAGAAAATGAAATGTCTTTTTTTTTATTATTATTTTTAAGCTCGTGGTCCCTGTTCTTTTTTTTTTTATATCCAGTTTGCGTAGATGATTTTATTTTTTTTTATCTTTTTTTTTTTTTACTTCGTTACACTCTTTCTCCCTCTTATTCACTCGCTCCTTCACCCTTTTCGTTATTTACCGCTTACCGGACTCAAACATTTTTTTTTCTCTTCTTTTTTTTACTTCCTTTCACTCTTTCTCCCTCTTATTCACTCGCTCCTTCACCCCTTTCGTTATTTACCGCTTACCGGACTCAAACATTTTTTTTTTTTTCTCTTCTTTTTTTACTTCCTTTCACTCTTTCTCCCTCTTATTCACTCGCTCCTTCACCCCTTTCGTTATTTACCGCTTACCGGACTCAAACATTTTTTTTCTCTTCCTTTCACTCTTTCTCCCTCTTATTCACTCGCTCCTTCACCCCTTTCGTTATTTACCGCTTACCGGACTCAAACATTTTTTTTTTTTCTCTTCCTTTCACTCTCTCTCCCTCTTATTCACTCGCTCCTTCACCCCTTTCGTTATTTACCGCTTACCGGACTCAAACATTTTTTTTCTCTTCCTTTCACTCTCTCTCCCTCTTATTCACTCGCTCCTTCACCCCTTTCGTTATTTACCGCTTACCGGACTCAAACATTTTTTTTCTCTTTTTTTACTTCCTTTCACTCTCTCTCCCTCTTATTCACTCGCTCCTTCACCCTTTTCGTTATTTACCGCTTACCGGACTCAAACATTTTTTTTTTCTCTTCCTTTCACTCTTTCTCCCTCTTATTCACTCGCTCCTCCACCCCTTTCGTTATTTACCGCTTACCGGACTCAAACATTTTTTTTCTCTTCCTTTCACTCTTTCTCCCTCTTATTCACTCGCTCCTTCACCCCTTTCGTTATTTACCGCTTACCGGACTCAAACATTTTTTTTCTCTTCCTTTCACTCTTTCTCCCTCTTATTCACTCGCTCCTTCACCCCTTTCGTTATTTACCGCTTACCGGACTCAAACATTTTTTTTCTCTTCCTTTCACTCTTTCTCCCTCTTATTCACTCGCTCCTTCACAACCCTTTCGTTATTTACCGCTCACCGGACGCTCATTCTGTCCGAAGTTGATCCAAATAACGAGAGAGAAGACCCAGGTCGCTCCTCACGTAGCGCTGTGGTGACAGACCGCTCGAGGTGAGGCGGTCTACCGTCGCCAGCATTCTTTCGCACAACACTTACGTAATCTTGCGAACCATTTCTTTGTTCGCTCCTAATGATTGACAAATTACATACATTTTTAACCTTATTGAGAAATGCGGTTTGGTCGACAAACTTTATTATTTTCCGGATCTTCTGTAAGTAGGTGTCTCGCCCTTCGTGTTCTGTTTAGTGTGTGTGTGCTTGTGCGTGTGTGTGTGTGTGTGTGTGTGTGTGTGTGTGTGTGTGTGTGTGTGTGTGTGTGACATGCGTAAGTCTTATCCGCGTGTGTCTATTCGTGCGTCAAGACCTGGTAAGATATACAATGATACTTAACCACAAAAAAGTATCACGGTGCATGTATTATGAAACTGTATCATGTATTATGAAAAATAGTTATTGATTGCATGCATATTTTTTCCTCTTTAAATTACCTGTTAAACATTTAATGATAATGGTTTTACTACTATATCATAACTCACAATACTGATAATTTTCTTGTTGCTATTAACAGCAACAGTGATAATGATAATAGTAATGGTAATTATACTAATGACACCACTAAACCTACTTTTAACTGTAATGTTAAAAGCACTACGAGTAATAGCATCAGTGGTGACAGGAAATCACTTATCGTAATACAAGTAAAATTACTGTCACTTGACATCCACTATTACTACTAGCATCGATACTGATATTTACATCACACACACACACACGCACACACATGAACACACACACACACATACACACACACACACACGCACGCACACGCGCATACACACACACATACACTACTAACCATTTTGCTAGGCCTCCAGGAAATGCACACACACGCACACGCACACACACACACACACACAAATACCGAAAACAGAACTGCAAGCACTAACAACAATACTAATAATACGAAATTCAATTCTTACCATTTCACCCCTCTCTCCCTGCCCCTCCCCCTCCCCCCCTCTCTCCCTGCCCCTCCACCCCCTCCCCAAATCGTCCCTCCCCCTTCTCACCCTCCCCTCCCCCTCCCCAAATCGTCCCTCACCCCTCCCTCAAGAAACCAAAAAAAAAAAAAAAATAATAAAATAAATAAATAAATAAATAAATAGATAAATAAAATGAATAAATAAGCAAAATGAAGAACCAAAAGGAAATTAGGAAGTCTGCGCTTCGCGTCGCGTCATAAAGTTCCTGTTTATTGCCAATCTCGAATCGATCTCCCAAGTCCCGAAGTTCGTTTGTTATTGTTTTATATCTTTTTTTGTTGTTGTTTATGTTTTTTGTTTTTGCTGTGTTTTTTGTCTCTCTTTTTGGAAGACTGTGGGACTAATTCATTTGATTAATTTGTTTAATTTTTTATGACCTTTTTAGGTAGTGTGTGTTTGTGCGTGTCATTGTTCGTATGGTTGTCTGTTTTATATTCATTTGTTCTGTATGATTACCTCTATAGTTATTGTTTAGTCTTATATGTTGATAATTATTATCTCAATAGCAGCATTATTATTGTTTTTGTTATATTATTATTACTATAATCATTACTATTATTGTTATCATTATTACTATCATTCTTATAGTTACTATCATTAGTATTACCATTCTCATAGTTATTAATATTATCATCATTAGTGTTATTATCAATATCATTATTACTATTGTTATCATCATATCTTGCTTCTTCCATTAAAATTCTTTTATATATCACTATCATCTTTTGTATGTGTGCATGGGATTCCCGTATACCCCCCCCCCCCTACGCAATTGACTTCACGCAGCTTCACATGACACTGTCCACTGGCTCTGGCACTCGGTCGATTATGTATATATGTATGTATATATATATATATATATATATATATATATATATATATATATGTATATGTAAATATATATATATATACATATACATATATATGTGTGTGTATATATATATATATATATATATATATATATATATATATATATATATATATATATATATATATATGCACACACACACACACACAATATATATATATATATATATATATATATATATATATATATATATATAAAGATAGATAAATGTATGGCCAAAATGAGAGGGAAAGAGAGTGCCCAGAGATTCACCGAGGCTATTTCTGTTCGATTTGCAGTACTTGAAAACCGGAGAGATCCTATATATCTGTGGGAGTCCTTCAAGCGCGAAACACTTGCCACAGCTCAGGAGTCTATTGGCGAACACCTGAAATCATGGCAGAACTTCGTTTCGCAGGAGACGCTGCAGGCCACTGATGTGCATCGCTTGGCTTGGCTGAATGGTCATTTGTGGTGTTTCTTGGCGCACAGAACTTGGATGCTATTGAGAAAGGACAAGGAATAGGAACCTTTACCAGGAATTTTAAGGTTTAAGGCCATTTCTTAGTAAAGGACCTTCGCTCTGCCTACCAAGCCCTGAAAAGCTGAACTCCAAGCCCTCCGCATTGGCGTCTGCAGTCTGCTCATTAGATGGCCGGATCATCTCACATGATGTTAGGGTTCGATAGCGTTGGGCTTGAGCACTTTGAGCAGCTGTAGCAGGGTGACCCTCCAGCAGTTAGTTTGGACACAAGTGGTGTCGAAATCGCTGTGCCGGATTCACCCATCAGCAAAGAACCTTCTACCATGACTGAAGAAGGGAAGCAGTCTCTAAGCCGAAGGGAGGCAAGACAGCGAGTATTTGTGGTATCCCTGCTGAACTTGTCGAGGCTGGTGGTGAACCTATGACACGGGGTTTGCATCTTGTCCCGGCTGCCAATTGGCTTGGGTCTAGAGGTCTCCTGGACCAAGATCCAAGAATTTGGGGGACTGCTAGGAGAATCCGCT
This sequence comes from Penaeus vannamei, assembly GCF_042767895.1. Lineage (NCBI taxonomy): Eukaryota > Metazoa > Arthropoda > Malacostraca > Decapoda > Penaeidae > Penaeus > Penaeus vannamei. The sequence goes on from NC_091576.1 coordinate 1,073,841, forward strand.
CAGTCGTTACATACTTGCGTCGAGAACATCGAAGTACTGAGAGATTTACATACCTTTGTACTACAGTCCATGACTCTGGGCTGTCAGAACGGGAAGTCAGTAGACGGATCAGCCTGGCAGCAGCAGCCATGAGCTCAGTAAGCAAGAGTATT
>NC_091576.1:1083992-1091492 GCF_042767895.1 Penaeus vannamei
ATCATTATTATCATTATTTTTCTCATTATCATGATTACTGTTATTATCGTGGTAATAATTATTATCATTATCATTATTATCTATATCTTTACTATTATCATATTTCTCCTTTTTGTAATACTTGTCAATACCATTGATGTTATTATGACTTTAATCATGGCACTAATTGTGATTATAATTAATATTATCATTATTATTATTGTCATTTTTGTTATTATTGTTATTATTATCATTATAACTATTATCATTATTATTATTTGTATCATTACCATTATTTTCATCATCATTCTCAAGATTATGATTATCATCATAACCAATTTTATTATTATCATTGCTCTCATGTTTACTCTCATTTCCAGTATAATTGCCATTGTTGTTTTTGTCATAACATATTGCAATCTTATTATTCTTTTCATTTGTTTCATTTTTATCATCATCAACATATTGTTATTTTTAAATTCATATCATTAGTATCGTTACATTTTTATGTGGCTTATGGGTTCATTAGTAACAATATTTTATAAACTAATGTTAAGGTTTAATTGTTGTTATCTCCTCCTTTATTTATATCATAGTTGTTATTTTTATTTAGTGTTGTTATAGTATCTCTTAGTTAATGTTATCGATTAAATTATCATTAATTGATATCATTGTCATCATCACTTTATTTAATAATTCATTCCTACCATCATTTCACTAGCATTATAGTTATTATCATTACAATTGCTATTACTATTCTGTTATAATAATTCAAATTATTGTGTTTTTTCGTTATTATCATTGTTGTCATTGTTCATATCCAAAATATTATGATCATCTTCAGCATCACTTATAGTCCTCAATGGTATTAGTAGTGTTAATAAAAGTAGCAAACCCGTATTCGTATAATGATTGTTTCCACAATCGTTATCATGTCATAATGATTCATGTTTGGGTTAATATAATTCTTCCTCTTCTTGTCAATTTTCTCTTACTCTCATCCGTTGTCATTTCAACTTTTATCTCAATTCTGTTTCCTTAACTAATTCTGAATCTTATTCCCATTCTTCTCTCGTTCTAAATCGTCACAGATATACAGGGATGTACTGTATATCTAATACCCAGCATATTCTAACCGAAAAAAAACATATTTTTAGTTATTGTGATATTATCTTTTTTTTATGAGTCTGAATCTCACTTCATGCGACTTGCTTATCAATTTCACTGTTTTATTCTTGCTACTGTTTTTATATAATTCTTTCTGTGGGATATATGTATTTTTCCCTGGTCAGTGTCACTGTCGTTTTATATCATTCTTTTTCAAACTATATATCTTATTGATATTTTATTGCAACGAATGTCATATTGTGTCTGTAATTGGCTTTTAAACTTGTATCTAACAGCATACCAACTCGCTGTTAATTGGATAAACAGAATATTTTTTTTATCATTATCATAATTCTCTATATGACATCATAAGATAATGGGGTAATTTAATTTACTTCTGTTCGATATTTTCCATATTTTGAGTTTATTTGATATACTTAACTGTTTATTTATTTATTTATTTTTATTGTGGGTTATCGTCGTTATTTCCCTTAGCTTTTATGTACCCATGTCTATTTATTCATTATATTCACTATTTTGTTATTTTTGTTATGTAGATCATATGTTTTATTGTTTTGTAATATTGTTATCATCAGCTGCATCGTGTACCTCTTCTGTACACATATGGAAATATGATTTTAAGATAATTCAGTATTCTTTCGTGGAATTCCTATCTTTTTTCTATTGTTTTTTTTTTTTATGAGAGGACATAAAAGATTATTTCACAATAATCAGATAATCATTTCCAATATAACTGGTTAAAGTTTTACAATATTTACGAAAATTATTCTCAAAACATTCTTATGTAACAAATGCTTTGTTTACACCCTCAAACAGCCCAGGTTAAGATCACAAATAAAAGTCAATGCACATATAACCATATTTTATTTTATTAACAATTACAACTAGATCAGCACGAGACGGTAACAACAAATTTATTAATTGTCATTATCATAATGAGTTAATTACAATATTGAGGCAATCCCGCGACCCAGGTCAGGTCAAGGAACTGACCAGGTCACTCAGACTGCCATTTGACGTGGTGATGACTGGAGGGGAAACAGCTGACCCATTTTCCCTCACTTGTTACTCGTGTACAAACCTCTAACTACTTTCCAAACTTGGGGGAGCATTTCATGAATCATATATTTGTCTTGTGTATTTGGGGATGTTTTTTATTTTTATCTTTTATCTATCCATTTAATATCGTATTGTTTCTTCTCCAGAATTCCGCTCTTTTGAACATTGTTTTAGATGCGGGCGATGTGTGTATATATATACATATGACATATATATATATATATATATATATATATATATATATATATATATATATATATATATATATATAAAGTTAATTTTTTCCCCTCATGTAGTAGTTTCATTTTTTCTCGTATGTGTATGCGGGGAAATTAGATTCACGAAACACTCTTTGACACTGATCTGACATTGGCGTAACAAGTGAAGGGCGTGTAGTAGCACTGTGTTCCCCCTGGTCATTAGATAAAGTGAGGAAGAGCAGGAGGCTCCGGACCAGACACAGAGATCAGGATGGCCGAAACTCAGGTTAGTTCCTCAGGGACTTTCGACCGTCTTGGTAGAAACCGACCGTGGTGAGCATCGGCGTCACGAGAAATTCATCATTCTTCAAAAAATTGTTTCTTTATATTATTACTATTTTTTTTAAATATATCATCCTTGATTCACATAATTTATCTTATTTCGCGTGTACGTAAATCGTCATAGATATACGGGTGTCTATCCACTATGAAAGAATTCTTACCCTTTCATAAAAAATAAAACATAAGACCTTATATTATGACTAAAAGGACTAACGATATTTTTTTTTTTCAAAGAAAGAACGAAGGAGTTCTGCATCTTGTCCGGTTACACGGCTACCAGGGTTGGCTAGATCCCTACAGAGAGAGAGTACACAGATTTACCTACCTCACGTATATCTCGTTTAGAGGCGCTTATTTATGGTATTTTTTATTTTTTTTTTTTATTTTTTTTTTTTGTAAATCATTTTTAGAATATTTTTTGTTGGTTTCCATTTGTTCGCGAACGCTCCAATTTTGAACTGGAGAAACTTCGCGAATGTTCTGCACTTCAGTGAAGAGAAGGCATTTCTTTTTTTTTTTAATAATTAAAAAAAAAACTCTTTGGCAATTTCACACTGTTGATTGTCATACCTCTATCTCTTCGCTAGTGTAAAAAGAGGGTGAAAGAGACCATCCGAACAGTAAATTAAACCAAAAAATTATGCCGTAGGTAAGCGGCTGGCGAGAGGGCGTGAAACTCTTCGGCGATTCTTCCAGAGCGACAGGTCAAGGGGCGAAGGTCGAGGGCGGAGAGGACGCCCAAGGGACACGGGGAGGGCGCTCGAGGGCGCTGGACGTCCCCTGTCTCCCTGGTTAGAAAACGAACCTCTCTCTCTCTCTCTCTCTCTCTCTCTCTCTCTCTCTCTCTCTCTCTCTCTCTCTCTCTCTCTCTCTCTCTCTCTCTCTCTCTCTCTCTCTCTCTCTCGGCGTCGCCCCAACGCGGGCGCCGCGAGAGAGGAGGGGAGCCGAGGCAAGCCCTCTGTCCGGAGATCGTCCCGGACTCCCAGGGGAGGTCGAGGAGCAGACTGGGGACGCTTCTCTCGTCGGAAAGCGGCTCCCGAGGGGCCTGGCTTCGCCCCGGCGGGCGCCCTTGCGTCGAGGTCCCGTGAACACCTAAAGGGGGCAAAGGTCGAGCTCCCTTCGGCGGCGCCCTCCCTCTAGGTATCTCCAGGGCGCCTCGCGAGCGCCTCCCGCCGCCTCCTGCCGCGGGGGGCGGGGTGTTCCTACAGGAGCGCGGCGAGAGGCCCCGCGGGCTCCTGCAGGAACGAGATCCCTCGCCAGCTCGAAAAAACGCCATAAATGAAGATAGTGGAAGACGCCGACTTTACAATCACACAAAATTAACTTATTAACCAAAGTTGTACGTAAATGGAGACATGGTTGTGCCAACTAAAATATAGCACCATTTACACAAATGACAGACTGAGTCACAGTATAAAACTGACATTTACAGCAGCTATAACCGAAAAATGTTAATACAAGACACAAGGAAATTGAACACTGACTCTTTATACCAATGATTGGTATGCAAAACGATTCACAAAGAATCCTGAGAACATTAATGCAGCTCTAAGTCCTTCAGCGATAAGTTGGCTCATGGCCCCAGCCGGGCGCGGCGGCCCCTGCTCTCGGGCCCGACACGCAAGGGTAGCGTCGGCAAACGCGTCACTGGTATCACTGCCAAGGAATAGTCGTGCCCAAGGGGGGGGGGGGAGCCGTTAACGCTTCTGTTCACTAAAGAGTCAGTGGCACTCCCGGCACTGGGACACACTTGAGGGTCACTCCCGCGCATGGTACGGCCCCCGGGCACTCGCCGTCCCTCACGGCCTCTGCGCGGCGCACTACACAAGCCAGGGTTGAGCCACTACTCTACACTGAGGCAGCCGAAGTCCTGGCAGCTGGAGCCACTACTATGTACACGCGGGCGACACTGGGCACTCTAACACCACTACGTATAAATAAGACGTGAAACATTGGCACATTTATACATTTATACAGAGGAGGACGAGCTCCTCGGGAGCCCGTCACCCCGACTGGGAAGGGCGTCGTCATCACGTGTCCTTCGTCGGCGCCCCCTCTAACAGGTCCTTGTGATAGGCTTCGTTGAGGGAATGGGCGTTGCGCTTCCGGCGGGCGCTGAAAAGTTTGTTGCAGCCTTCCACCGTGCAGCGGAACAGCTCCGAGGCGTGCACCTCCTCGTAGTGACTCTTGAGGCCCACGCCGTCCTCGAAGACCTTGTGACAGAACCTGCAGGGCATGTTCCCGTCGCGGTCGGGGGACGGGAGGTCGTCCTCCAGGTTGTACACCCAGTCCCGCTCGAGGGCCTCGGAGCTCGTGGTGGTGGTGGTGGTCGCGGCGACGACCTCGGAGGGCGGCGGCGAGGAGGAGGGGGCCTCGGAGGCGGGGGTGGGTCCCGTGACGGTGGGGGCGGTGGTGGTGGGGGTGGTGGACTGGGGGGACGGGGTGCTGGAGCGGTCTTTCCGCTCGGTCCCGGGAAGGTTGTTGTTGGCGGCGAAGTGGGGGAGGAGGTTCGGAAGGAAGAAGTGGGGGGGAGGGTGGGTGGCCGGGGGCAGGCCGCCGCCCCCGCTCACGCCCCCGCCGCCTCCGCCGCCGCCGCCGCTGCCGCCGCGGTCGCCGTTGAATAAGGACTCGGCCAGGGAGGTGGGGATGTGGGCCTTGAGCGCGTCCAGGCCGAGGGGGAGGCCGGCCGGGTCGGAGTAGAGGCGCGCCAGCAGCTCGGGGTTGAGGGCCGGGTTGAAGGGCAGGCCGGGGAAGCCCATGCCGGGGAAGCCTGGCGCGTCGGACGAGGTGGAGAGGAGCTTCCTGTGCAGGTTGAGGTTGGAGGAATGGCGGTCGCGACTACGCTTGGAGGGGAAGGCGGCGTTGCAGCCCTCCACCGTGCACTTGTGCATGAGCTTGAGGTGCACGTTCTGGTAGTGCGTCTTGACGCCGAAGTGGTTCTGGAATATCTTCCCGCACGCTATGCAGCGCCGCGGGTTCTCCTTGTCCATGGGGATGTCGAGGCTGCTGAGGAAGCCGCCCTCGCCGAAGTGGAAGGCGCCGTCCGAGTCCTCCGAGGGCGAGCCGGGGTTGGAGTCCCTATCGCTGTCACGGTCACTTGGCCTGGGACTCGAAGAGGTGACGCCGTTGCCCGAGGGCGCCATCGGGAGGCCAAGTGACGCCGATGCGTTTGGGGGCATCGTGCCAGTGAGGTGTGCGAAGTGACCCTTGGACAGGTCCTCCAGGTGCCGCAGGGCGTTCGACGTGTCCACGGCTTCGTCGTAGCTGCTGGAGGAGACCTTGCGGTTGCTCCCGTCCGAGTCCTTGTCGTTTTTTGCCTTGTCGCCGGAGTGCGTGGAAGAGCCCTCCTTCAGCGCCCCGTCGTCGTCGTCGTCGTCGCTCATGGCGTCGAGCTCCTTGTCCTCATTCTTATCTTCCTCGGAGTCCTTCGCGTCGATGTCGTCCAGGTCGTCATCGTTGTCGTCGTCGTCGTCGTCGTCGGTGGATATGAGGTCGTCGTCCTCTAATCTGAAGGCGAACTTCGTCGGGTTTTGGCTCTTGCGTTTCCGCTTGTTGTTGGAGGGCGACGCCGACGGGTTCTCCCCCTTCATGCTGTGGGCGTCGACGCTCATGCTGTCGTCGTCCATGTCGCCATCCAGGCTGTTGTTGGCGTCGAACTCGTCGTCCTTCCTCTTGCCGTCCAGACTGCTGTCCATGGGGCCGTCCTCGCTATGGCCGGACGACCCGTGGAAGCCGCCGTAGTCGGTCCTCCACATGCCGTCCTCCCTGCTGCGCATGCTCAGGTCCAGGGAGGACTTGCCCATGGCGTGCTGCATCTCCAGCGTGCGCCGCTGCAGCTCCAGGGCCTGCTTGTGGAGGTCCTCTGTGGCCGCCGCCGAGGGTGGGATGAAGGGCAGGCCGGTGAGCGGGTTGATCCCGCTGAACTGCCCGGGGAAGGAGCTCAGGGGAGGGAAGCCGGCGGGCGGCTGGAACTGCTGCGGCTGGAACCCGTGGGCCATCATGACCGGGTGGCCGCTGGACGTCCGTCCGTCGTGCGGGGAGATCTTGCGGCGCACGTGCGGCGTGTGCAGCTTGGGGTTCGGGTTGGCCGAGTGGCGGTTCCTGGAGCGCCGCGAGCTGAACATCATGTTGCAGCCCTCGACGGTGCACTTGTGCATCTCCCGCAGGTGCACGGCGGAGAAGTGGATCTTGAGGGCGCCCTTGTCGCAGAATGTCTTGAGGCAGACGTTGCACTGCACGCGCTTCTTGCCCGTCACGGGGTTGATCAGCGACGTCCCGAGGTTGATGGGGTTCCACGACCTCTTCCCCGGCGTGCTGGGTCCGCCCCCGGGGGAGTGCGGCCTCGGGGGCATGGGTAACGTGGTCGGGGTGGCGGAGGTAGCGACCGTGGTGGAGGTGGTGGAGAGGTTGAGGGCCGTGGTGGAGGCGGCGATCGCGATGTCGTCGTCCTCGCTGGTGTAGTCCGTCGGAGGGTCGCTGTTGACGGACACGGGCGTCGGCGGGGGCTGGTGGGTGGCGGTGGCGGCCAGGGGCGTCACGCTCCCGCTGCTCACGCTCACCGGCGCCCCGCTGCCACCGCCGCTGCCGCCGCCGCCGCTACTGGCTGGGCTGGTGACGCCGCCGCCGCGGCCGCCGTGCGTGAAGGAGGGCTCGGGGCGCGAGGCGGGGCTCGGACTCTGCGGCTCCTTGCGGAAGTCGAAGGGCTGCATGCTCTGCAGGCGGTTGAGGGGCGAGCCGTCCATGGGACTAGTGGGGGAGCCGAAGCTGTTGGGGAGAGACCCGTTGTTGGGGG
>NC_091576.1:1098992-1106492 GCF_042767895.1 Penaeus vannamei
TCTTGTTATTTCCTTCTATATCTGTCTATTTGCCTGTGTGTCTGTGTCTATCTATTCTGTGCATATGTCTGTCTGCTTATCCGTCTATTTGTCTGTATGTCTGCCTGTCTATTTTTTTTCCGTGTCTATTTGTGTGTCTGTCTTCATTCTCCTCTCTCTCTGTCTGTCGTCCCCATCCCGCCCTCTCCTTCCCTTCTCTCTATCTCCCCCTCCCTTCCTCCTCCCTTCTATCTCCTCCTCCTTCCCTCCCTCTATCTCCCCCTCACTTCCCTCCCTCTATCTCCCCTCACTTCCCTCCTCTATCTCCCTCGCCTCCTTCCCTCCTCTATCTCCCTCCCTTCCCTCCCTTTATCTCCCCACTCACTCTCCCTCCCTTTATCTCCCTCCTTCCCTCCCTTTATCTCCCTCTTCCTCCTTCTCCCCCTCACTTCCCTCCTCTCTGCATCTCCCTCTCCTTCCCTCCCTGCTATCTCCCCCTCACTTCCCTCCCTCGATCTCCCCCTCACTTCCCTCCCTGTCTCCCCCTCCCACTTCCCTCTATCTCTCTCTCCCCCTCACTTCCCTCCCTTTATCTCCCCCTCCTTCCCTCCCTCTATCTCCCCTCTCCTTCCCCTCCCTCTATCTCCCCTCCTTCCCTCCCTCTATCTCCCCCTCACTCTTCCTCTCCCTCTATCTCCCCTCCTTCCCTCCTCCACTTTATCTCCCCCTCCCTTCCCTCGCTTTATCTCCCCCTCACTTCCCCTTCCTTCCTCGATCTCCCCCTCCTCTTCCCTCCCTTTCCCTCCCTCTATCTCCCCCTCACTTCCCTCCCTCTATCTCCCCCTCCTTTCTCTCTCCCTCTCATCTCCCCCTCACTTCCCTCCTCCCTCTATCTCCCCTCACTTCCCTCCCTCTATCTCCCCCTCACTTCCCTCCCCTCTATCTCCCCCTCCCTTCCTCCCTTTATCTCCCCCTCACTTCCCTCCCTCTATCTCCCCCTCCTTCCCTCCCTCTATCTCCCTCTCCCTTTTCCCTCCCTCTATCTCCCTCACTTCCTCCCTCTATCTCCTCCCTTCCTCCCTCTATCTCCCTCCCTTCCCTCCCTCGATCTCCCCTCACTTCCACTCCCTCTATCTCCCCCCTCACTTCCCCTCCCTCTATCTCCCCCTCCTTCCCTCCCTTTATCTCCCCTCACTTCCCTCTCCCCTCTACTCTCCCCCTCCCTTCCTCTCCCTTCCCTTCCCTCCCTCTATTTCCCTCCTCCCTCCCTTCCTCTATTTCCCCCTCCCCCCCCCCCCCTCCCCCCTTCGCCGCCGCCACACCCGAGAGCGAAGGCTAAAAATCTCGCCTATCAATGAAGTCATAATTTAGGCATGTTGGCCATGTTGCTACACGTGCACGCAACAATGACATGCATTATAGGCTTCGGATCGGAGTAATATCTTGATATCAACTTGGCTTCTGTTGATGATGTCATGGCGGACGGAGGGAAAAAAATTTCGGCGTTCTCTCTCTGTCTCGATCTTCTTTTTTTTCATGTTTGTGTTTTCCTTGTTTTGTTGTGTAAGTCGTCTGTGTGTGGCATTCCCCTTTGCTGTAACTGTCTTGTTTGTTTGAGTTTTTTTGTTGTTCTTCTTTTCTCTCTTCCTCTCGTTGAGTTCAATGTCTGTTTGCCTGTCCGTGTCTCTCTCTTTCTCTCTCTGTCTATCTGCATATTTCCCTCGCTCACTCTTGCTAACCCCCCCCTTCTCTCTCTCTCTCATTTTGCCCCTATTTCTGCCATCTTCCCCCCTCCATCGATCCCTCCTCCCCCTCGCCCCTCCCCCTTCGCGGCGGCGGGCGAGGCAGACGGCGGCGGCGGCGGCGGCGGCGGCGGCGGAGGCAAGTAGCCGTCCGCCATGAGTTACTGTTCCAGCCCACGCAAGCACCGCCGAACGCCCTCGAGCCCCGGCGAAGGAAATTACCAACCATGCGGCAACTGTCGGCGTGATTGACACTGTGGGCGGAGCGAACAAGCCCAGGCCCCGCCCACCTGAGTCACGTGACACCCCAAGCACCACCTCCTCCTCCCGACCGACGCGGCGACTCCCAACCCCCGGCCCGCGGAGCCTCCTCCACCCCGCCGCCTCTCTCTCCCTCGAGTTTTTCCGCTTGCTTACCTGCCGCCAGCGCCTCGGCCTCGTCCCCGGCCCTCCTCCAGGGCGGCGGCGCGCACGGCGGACAGACGCCGGCGAGAGGAAGCGAAGGAACGCGAGGCGACCCGAGCGGCGCCGTCGGACGAGCGGCCGAACGCAGCCCCGCTCCCGCCACGCCGAGTCATAAGTGCGTGGCGCCTTTACTCATGAATGGGAATATGATAAGCTGATTACAATCACATGCGCTCCCATTGGCTAGTAGTCAAGGTGCATAAATTACAAACACACCTGCCGGGCCCGTAGCTCCGCCCACTTATCCTAGAGTCCCTAGAACTTCGGCTTTTATTTATTTGTGCGGCGCGTGGCGGGCGATTACCGACCGTAGCGACCCCGCGCGGAAGGTCGATTGTCGCTTGCCGCCCGCTGGAGATTCGATCTGGTGTAAGATTTGAGCCAAAATTTGTGGCAACGTATTTCATTGTTATTGTTGATATGCGGGAGGTGAATACTGCTTAAATGATACCTAATATATCCATTTGTCATTTAATATACTTTAATCTACATCTTTTTTCCAGGTAGAAGAAATCATTCGCGTATTTTAATTATAATTCTAAGAACGGATAACTTCCTTGGCTCTCTAGTCCTAGGCAGCTACAGGAATGGAGGCTATTTTGAAACATAACAAAGAGAGGGAGAGAGCGAGAGAGAGAGAGAGAGAGAGAGAGAGAGAGAGAGAGAGAGAGAGAGAGAGAGACAGACAGACAGAGTGAGAGAGAGAGACAGACAGACAGACAAAGACAGAGGCAGACAGATTGAGAGAGAGAGAGAGACAGACAAAGACAGAGAGAGAGAGACAAAGACAGAGACAGTTAGAGTGAGAGAGAGAGACAGAGAGGGAGAGACAGAGAGAGACAGAGTGAGAGAGAGACAGAGACAGAGACAGAGACAGAGAGAGAGAGACAGAAACAGAGACAGAAACAGAGACAGACAGACAGAGAGAGAGAGAGAGAGGGAGGAAGGGGGGAGACAGACAGACAGACAGACAGACAGAGAGAGAGAATAAGAGGAGGGGTCAGGCATGGCTGTGACGAACGTTGAGTACAAAATAACATAATATTATGAGGAAAATAACCTACTGGCTTGGATTGCGGAGGAGGGGAAAGGGGGAGGGGGAGGGAGTGATCTGTAGGGAGAATCCGTCACACACACACAAACACAGAGAGAGCAAGCTAAAGAGAATGAGAGAGAGAGAGAGAGAGAAATGAGAGAGAGAGAGAGAGAGAGAGAGAGAGAGAGAGAGAGAGAGAGAGAGAGAGAGAGAGAGAGAGAGAGAGAGAGAGAGGGTGGGGGAGAGAGAGAGATAGAGAGAGAGAGACAGAATGAGAGAGAGAGAGATAGAAAGAGACAGAGAGAGAGAGAGAGACAGAGAGAGAGAGAGAGAGAGAGAGAGAGAGAGAAAGATAGGTAGATAGATTGAGAGAGAAGATAGTGTGAGAGAGAGACAGGCTGATAGACGAAGAGAGAGAGAAATAGAGAGAAGAGATATACAGATAAATGGCTGGACATGTTGATATATAGAAAAAAAACAGACTGACATATACATAGAAAAATAACTAGACAACACACAGAAGACGATTATAGGCATAGAAATGAAGAGAAAGACGAGAGAAGGAGAGAGAGGAAAAGAGAGATTTCACAAACCGTGAGAATAGCCTTCAACTGTTAGACCTTAGGGGGGGTGGGGAGAGGGTGGAGGGGGGGGGGGTATATTAGATTATAATTCGAAGGTGTCACCCCCTTGACTCTATGTCATGTGCCGTAGGAATGCCATCCTGACACTGATTAGGATCTTCTTAAGACCTAAGTGGGCGATTTTAGTACGTGAACGGAACATTTGAGTTTTATCATTATCATTAATATTCTGTGAACCCTATTTCTATTTCAGTGTTAGATTAGTAACAGATAACAGACATAATTGACGCTTAATCACATTTAATTCTCCACTGCGGGGCCATTACTGTTTCTCTTGCTTTTCATAATAATCACCTAAATGAATTTTGGTCACTGTTATTACAGTCTCTCCATTACGACGCGTGACCATAATAAACGGGAGGTGAAACCGGGAGTGAAAAACCCGTAGACTTGTTGACACACCGCAAACAAGGCCGATGGGGGTTCTCTTTTGACGTGTTTCACAGCGCACAGTACAGCCGTAGAACATAGGTCTGTAAACACATATACGCTAGATTATTCATTCACGCTTATGAATTTCGAAAAGGGAAATAGGTTTCAGTGTGTTATTCACTCACGGTTATGAATTTCGAAAAGGGAAATATTTTCAGTGTGTTATTCACTCACGCTTATGAATTTCGAAAAGGGAAATATTTTCAGTGTGTTATTCACTCACGCTTATGAATTTCGAAAAGGGAAATAGGGTTCAGTGTGTTATTCACTCACGCTTATGAATTTCGAAAAGGGAAATAGGGTTCAGTGTGTTATTCACTCACGCTCATGAATTTCGAAAAGTGAAATAGGGTTCAGTGTGTTATTCACTCACGCTTATGAATTTCGAAAAGGGAAATAGGGTTCAGTGTGTTATTCATTCACGCTTATGAATTTCGAAAAGGGAAATAGGGTTCAGTGTGTTATTCACTCACGCTTATGAATTTCGAAAAGGGAAATAGGGTTCAGTGTGTTATTCACTCACGCTCATGAATTACGAAAAGGGAAATAGGGTTCAGTGTGTTATTCACTCACGCTTATGAATTTCGAAAAGGGAAATAGGGTTCAGTGTGTTATTCACTCACGCTTATGAATTTTGAAAAGTGAAATGAGTTTCAGTGTGTTATTCACTCACGCTTATGAATTTCGAAAAGTGAAATGCGTTTCAGTGTTATTCACTCACGCTTATGAATTTCGAAAAGGGAAATAGGGTTCAGTGTGTTATTCACTCACGCTTATGAATTTCGAAAAGGAAAATATTTTCAGTGTGTTATTCACTCACGCTTATGAATTTCGAAAAGGGAAATAGGGTTCAGTGTGTTATTCACTCACGCTTATGAATTTCGAAAAGGGAAATAGGGTTCAGTGTGTTATTCACTCACGCTTATGAATTTCGAAAAGGGAAATAGGTTTCAGTGTGGATTTTGAAGTTCTCTAGAAATACATGTAGATTTTCTATTGTATTTCTCTTCTCGCAGTGTTAAAAAGGTAAAAAAAAAAAACGAAATACATCGTTTATTCCTGTCCAGCCTTGTGTTCTGAAAGGCTGTCATCACCAACCGGCTGTCTCACGGTGTGTCACAATCCCCTATAGATTTTACGCTTAAACCTTGTGTGACTTGTACAGATCACAACAGTTTCGCCATAATACGTTACACACAAAAGGGAAACCGAGGAAGAATTGTAAAATAATAATAAAAAAAAGAAAGACATTTACGGATACATTTTCAATTTTGTATATCGATTGTTATTTTTCGTTGCTCCTCCTACCTAGTCTCCCATTCCCCATCCTTGCCCCATGGACCCCTGCCCCCACCCTCCCCTCCCCCTCCTCCCCCATCCTTGCCCCCATGGACCCCTGCCCCCACCCTCCCCACGAGACCCCTCCCTCATCTCCCCCTTTCCCATGATACCCCTCCCTCCCTCCCCCTCCTCCCCACGAGCCCCTTTCCTCCCCTCCCCCTCCTTCCCCATGATACCCCTCCTTCCCCAAAGACCCCTCCTTCCCCTCCCCCTCCTCCCCCACGAGCCCCTTTCCTCCCCTCCCCTCCTTCCCCATCCTCCCCATCCACCCCTCCCCTCCTCCCCACGAGCCCCTTTCCTCCCCTCCCCTCCTTCCCCATAATACCCCTCCCTCCCCTCCCCTCCTTCCCCCCCCTCTGCCCCTCCTCCCCACGAACCCCTCCCTCCCCTCCCTCCTCCTCCCCCACGAGCCCACCCTCCCCCCCTCCTCCTCCCTGCCCCTCCTTCCCCACGAGACCCTCCCTCCCTCCTCCTCCTTCCCCACGAACCCCCATCCTCCCATCCACCCTCCCCCTCCTTCCCCTGCCCCTCCTCCCCCACGAACCCACTCCCCCCTCCCCCTCCTCCCCACGAGCCCCCACCCACCCCTCCCCCCTCAAGACCCCCATGGCAACGAATGACATCACCTGGTCCATGCAAATTAGTGATTACTATGGAAATTAGGACTATGGGCAACCTGACACAGCTGCCGTCCATCAAGGAGATAAAGGCCCGCCGTCGGTAAGGCCCAAGATCCAATTAACCCATAGAGGGATTTCCGACCTTACGTCTGTTCTTTTCCTGACGGGGGTTATTATCATGCCGCTTCACGCGCGTTCGAGTCGACATTCGTGTTTCATTTGAATGACTTGAGGCGTTTTATAATTCCATTGATTAGAGATTTGATAAGGATTATATTTGACTTGGATCAAGTCTTTAATTAAATGCAAAAAAAAAAAAAAAATCGATCTATCAACCTCTGACTTGGTAATATGTAAATAAAATAATAATAAAAAAGACGAACTCGTATCTGAATGTTTCGATACGATTCGAAATCATAATTTTTCCGACCAATTATAGCAACGAGGATTCGGTAAGCCCCGCCCCTTAGCCGCCCTATAACAACCAATCGCGGGCGGGATTAGAACGCATCGAACAACGGACTTCTTCACAACGTAAACGACTTCTGTGTTTTCGATTAACAGATGAAATTGAACGAGCCGGCTATTTAAGGCGATAGCGAGCGTCTCTACACAAGGAGAGACTGGACTTTTATTTTTTATTTTTATTTCTCTCTCTCTCCCATATTTTTTGACAGATGAACGAACTTCGGCTGAGTGTTCGTTATTCAGTTGTAACGGGTCCGGTTGTTTGTGGCCGAATTATCATTGTTTGTTCGCGTCGAAATGAAAATATTTGGGCTGAATGTGTGAGCTTGTTCGCGCTAATTGCTGGTTGATACGGCTGCTATATTGGGGGGAGGGGGAGGGGGAGGGGAAGGAAAGGATGAGAGAGAGAGAGAGAGAGAGGGAAAGGGGTGGGAGAAGAGAGAGATGGGAAGGGGATGAGAAAGAGAGAGGGAAGGGGTGGGAGAAGGAGAGAGAGATGGGAAGGGGATGAGAGAGAGAGAGAGAGAGAGAGACAGAGAGAGATGGGAAGGGGAGAAACAAGGAAAAGGGGGTGAGAGAGAGAAAGAGGGAAAGGGGGTGAGAGAAAGAGAGAGAGACAGAGAAAGAGGGGAAGGGGAGAGAGAAGCAAAGGATGGGAGAACGAAAGGGAGAGAGAGAGGAAAAGGGAATGAGAGAGAGGAAGGGAGAAAGAAAGGGAAAGGGAGGAGAGACAGAGAGGGAATGAGAGAGACTTAAAGGGGTAGAGGGAGGAA